>NC_083767.1:5928232-5960732 GCF_963514075.1 Conger conger
TAAAACACAGAGTTTAGCCCTTCAGTCTGCTCCCTCTGAGTGGACCCCTGTCCTAAAACACAGAGTTTAGCCCTTCAGTCTGCTCCGTCTGAGCAGAGCCCAGTCCTAAAACACAGAGTTTAGCCCTTCAGTCTGCTCCGTCTGAGCAGACCCCTGTCCTAAAACACAGAGTTTAGCCCTTCAGTCTGCTCCGTCTGAGCAGACCCCTGTCCTAAAACACAGAGTTTAGCCCTTCAGTCTGCTCCGTCTGAGCAGACCCCTGTCCTAAAACACAGAGTTTAGCCCTTCAGTCTGCTCCGTCTGAGCAGACCCCTGTCCTAAAACACAGAGTTTAGCGCTTCAGTCTGCTCCATCTGAGCCGTACCCCTGTCCTAAAACACAGAGTTTAGCCCTCCAGTCTGCTCCGTCTGAGCGTACCCCTGTCCTAAAACACAGAGTTTAGCCCTTCAGTCTGCTCCGTCTGAGTGGACCCCTGTCCTAAAACACAGAGTTTAGCCCTTCAGTCTGCTCCGTCTGAGTGGACCCCTGTCCTAAAACACAGAGTTTAGCCCTTCAGTCTGCTCCGTCTGAGTGGACCCCTGTCCTAAAACACAGAGTTTAGCCCTTCAGTCTGCTCCGTCTGAGTGGACCCCTGTCCTAAAACACAGAGTTTAGCCCTTCAGTCTGCTCCGTCTGAGCCGTACCCCTGTCCTAAAACACAGAGTTTAGCCCTTCAGTCTGCTCCGTCTGAGTGGACCCCTGTCCTAAAACACAGAGTTTAGCCCTTCAGTCTGCTCCGTCTGAGTGGACCCCTGTCCTAAAACACAGAGTTTAGCCCTTCAGTCTGCTCCGTCTGAGTGGACCCCTGTCCTAAAACACAGAGTTTAGCCCTTCAGTCTGCTCCGTCTGAGTGGACCCCTGTCCTAAAACACAGAGTTTAGCCCTTCAGTCTGCTCCGTCTGAGTGGACCCCTGTCCTAAAACACAGAGTTTAGCCCTTCAGTCTGCTCCGTCTGAGTGGACCCCTGTCCTAAAACACAGAGTTTAGCCCTTCAGTCTGCTCCGTCTGAGTGGACCCCTGTCCTAAAACACAGAGTTTAGCCCTTCAGTCTGCTCTGTCTGAGCAGACCTCTGTTCTGTGGTGTGGCTGCGGTCTGGGTGCCAGGAACAGTTTCCCCATGGCGACACACTCTGAGCTGGTGGCACACACATGCACACGGCCGTTCTCCAGTCTGGCCCCGTGCCTCCTGTTCCCCCGCGGCGCTCCGAGGCTTTGTGGCGCGGTGGAACAGGGCCTGCAGCCTGGCTCAGGGGCTCCTCAATCATGGGCCCCGCAGGGCCGAGAGTATTCCAACCAATCACCACACCGGCTGATCTCAGTCACTAACACACCTTCCACCAGAGAGGACGGAACTAATCAGTGAAATCAGCTGCAGTGATTGGTCGGAATGAAAAACCTGCGTTCTCTTGGTCCTGGCACATGATTGTCACCGGAGAGTGTTGTCACGGTAACCTGCTACAAGGCCTTCCCCGGGCCTAGCGGCTAAGGCGCTCGACTGGGAGCCGGGAGGTTGCTGGTTCAAGCCCCTCGCGTAGCCACGATGAGATCCGTGCAGTGCAGATGCTCAGAGATTAACCCGGGCGGGGCGTACCAGGTAGTAGGGCATGGCGAGGGGGCAGATGTTCAGAGATTAACCCGGGCGGGGCGTACCAGGTAGTAGGGCATGACGAGGGTGCAGATGTTCAGAGATTAACCCGGGCGGGGCCGTACCAGGTAGTAGGGCATGGCGAGGGGGCAGATGTTCAGAGATTAACCCGGGCGGGGCGTACCAGGTAGTAGGGCATGACGAGGGTGCAGATGGCGCAGTAGGGCCGGGTCTGGGCGGCGGTGGCGTTGTACTCTCTCTCCGCGGGGAAGCTGGGCTTGCGGCCGTGCCACAGGTGCACGAGCGGCTTGGCCCAGAGCTCGGGCTCCTGGACCTCCTCCTCCGTCAGCGCCGCGTCCGGGAGCTCTGCGGGACACGGAGACATTACTGAGACAGCGCTACGCTACGCTAGCGTCCGGGAGCTCTGTGGGACACGGAGACATTACTGAGACAGCGCTACGCTAGCGTCTGGGAGCTCTGCGGGACACGGAGACATTACTGAGACAGCGCTACGCTACGCTAGCGTCTGGGAGCTCTGCGGGACATGGAGACATTACTGAGACAGCGCTACGCTACGCTAACGTCTGGGAGCTCTGCGGGACACGGAGACATTACTGAGACAGCGCTACGCTACGCTAGCGTCCGGGAGCTCTGCGGGACACGGAGACATTACTGAGACAGCGCTACGCTACGCTAGCGTCTGGGAGCTCTGTGGGACACGGAGACATTACTGAGACAGCGCTACGCTACGCTAGCGTCTGGGAGCTCTGCGGGACACAGACATTACTGAGACAGCGCTACGCTACGCTAACATCCGGGAGCTCTGTGAGACACAGAGACATTACTGAGACAGCGCTACGCTAGCGTCTGGGAGCTCTGTGAGACACGGAGACATTACTGAGACAGCGCTACGCTAGCGTCTGGGAGCTCTGCGGGACACGGAGACATTACTGAGACAGCGCTACGCTACGCTAGCGTCTGGGAGCTCTGTGAGACACGGAGACATTACTGAGACAGTGCTACGCTAACGTCCGGGAGCTCTGCGGGACACGGAGACATTACTGAGACAGCGCTACGCTAGCGTCTGGGAGTGGGACACAGACATTACTGAGACAGCGCTACGCTAACGTCTGGGAGCTCTGTGGGACACAGAGACATTACTGAGACAGCGCTACGCTAGCGTCTGGGAGCTCTGTGAGACACGGAGACATTACTGAGACAGCGCTACGCTAGCGTCTGGGAGCTCTGCGGGACACGGAGACATTACTGAGACAGCGCTACGCTACGCTAGCGTCTGGGAGCTCTGTGAGACACGGAGACATTACTGAGACAGTGCTACGCTAACGTCCGGGAGCTCTGCGGGACACGGAGACATTACTGAGACAGCGCTACGCTAGCGTCTGGGAGTGGGACACAGACATTACTGAGACAGCGCTACGCTAACGTCTGGGAGCTCTGTGGGACACAGAGACATTACTGAGACAGCGCTACGCTAGCGTCTGGGAGCTCTGTGAGACACGGAGACATTACTGAGACAGCGCTACGCTAGCGTCTGGGAGCTCTGTGAGACACGGAGACATTACTGAGACAGCGCTACGCTACGCTAACGTCTGGGAGCTCTGTGAGACACGGAGACATTACTGAGACAGCGCTACGCTAGCGTCCGGGAGCTCTGTGGGACACGGAGACATTACTGAGACAGCGCTACGCTACGCTAGCGTCTGGGAGCTCTGTGAGACACGCAGACATTACTGAGACAGCGCTACGCTACGCTAACGTCTGGGAGCTCTGCGGGACACGGAGACATTACTGAGACAGCGCTACGCTACGCTAGTGTCTGAGAGCTGTGCAAGACACAGAGACATTACTGAGACAACGCTACACTAGTTTCAGAGAGCTGTGCAGGACACAGAGACATTACTGAGACAACGCTACACTAGTTTCAGAGAGCTGTGCAAGACACAGAGACATTACTGAGACAACGCTACACTAGTGTCAGAGAGCTGTGCAAGACACAGAGACATTACTGAGACAACGCTACACTAGTGTCAGAGAGCTGTGCAGGACACAGATATTACTCAGACAACGCTACGCTAGGATCGCCACTTTCAGCTACAGCATTATATTATACAGTGATGAAATATATATGGGCCGGACTGTAGCCTAGTGGCTAAGGTACATGACTGGGACCTGGAGGGTCGGTGGTCCTGAGGGTCGGTCAGCTGTTGGGCCCTTAACCCTGCATTGGTCCAGGGGGGATTGGCCCCTGTTTACAGTAGTCCAAACTTTAAGTCACTTTGGATAAATGTGTCAGCTGAAAACCCCAAAAAAAAAGATAGTTTCATACTGGAAATTTGGTGTGGATAAAAGTTATGCATTAAGTTGAGCAGGACTCCTGCTCTGTGGGTTTAAAGATTGATACGACTTCATTAGCCTGGGCCGTCTCAGTAGGGACATATGGGGAAATTTTACACAAGGTACAATGTAGTAACCACCGCACACACACACGCGGCTGTCTGCAAACGGGAGGCAGGGGGATTCTGGGTAATTTCCCAGCAGACACCTGGGGTTATTAGAATCGCTGGCGCTGATGTTTGGAGGAGCAGACCTCCGGGTTGGGTAGACTTCCCAGGTGACGCAGAATTTCAATAAAATACTCCCCTGGAGCCACGCAGGGGAGTAAAAAAAATGAAATAAAATAAATAAAGGAATAAAATCCCTGGGTGGGAAATACAGTGCGGCGCTCCGGAGAGCATCGAGCCCCTTCTGTCGAGAGGAACGAGAAGGAAAATGGCTGTTCCATTAAGATAAACTCCACTAATTCAGTTAGACAGGAAGTCTCTGCAGTAAAATAAATATATAAACGACGGTAATAATCGCAGTAATGGCACGGTGCGGGTGAGCAGAGAGGCACCAGCCCCTACCTCTGTGTGGAGGAGATACGAGCCCAAAAGACTGAGCGAAGAGTGAGTGTCTGTGCGTCTCGACCACGCTCACTCTGGGTCGTACTGTTCGACTGGAGCCTGTAGCGTAGTGGTTAAGGTACATGACTGGGACACGCACGGTCGGTGGTTCTAATCCCGGTGTAGCCACAATAAGATCCGCACAGCCGTGGGGCCCTTGAGCAAGGCCCTTAACCCTGCATTGCTCCAGGGGAGGATTGTCTCCTGCTACGTCGCTATTCCTGACCCTACAGCAGGGAGACACAATCAGCCTCGACACGTTCGAAACCCCACGACAGCTCACGACAAACTGAGCTCTGTAATAGAGAGGGGGAGAGAGAGAGAAAGAGAGAGAGAGAGAGAGAGAGGGAGAGTGAGGGAGAGTGGGAGAGAAAGAGGGAGTGAGGGAGAGGGAGAGGGAGAGGGAGAGGGAGACGGGGGAGGGAGAGGGAGAGTAGGAGAAAAAGAGTGAGGGAGGGAGAGAGAAAGAGAGAGAGAGAGAGAGGGAGAGTGGGAGAGAAAGAGGGAGTGAGGGAGAGTGGGAGAGAAAGAGGGAGTGAGGGAGAGTAGGAGAAAAAGAGTGAGGGAGGGAGATAGAAAGAGAGAGAGAGGGGAAGAAAGCAGAGCCTACATGGAGGAAATCACACAGACCAGCTTCGGGAGGGGGAGAGGGGGGGTGGATGTTGGATGGGTGCTGGATGCTGCAGTTTGGGAGGGGGGGGGGTTAGGTGGAGGTAGCCAAAGGGGCGGGCTGTGATTGGACGCTGCCGTTTTTGGAGAGTGTGAATGGAGCTGGACCTGCCTTACAGCTGGCCCTCCAGCCTGCACAGTTACCGTGGAGACCGCAGAGAGCCAATCACACGCAGCCCTCCCGGAACAATGGACAGTGGTACATTTGGCAGGCCACTGGTGTCTGTCTAAGGGGAAATGAATCAAATGGACATTAACATTAAGAGTTACTTAGCTATCCAAAGCGACTTACAGTTGATTAGACTAAGACTAAATCCCCCCCGGAGCAATGTGGGGCTAAGGGCCTTGCTCAAGGGCCAAACAGCTGTGCGGATCTTATCGTGGCTTGAACCACCAACCTTCCGGATCCCTGTCTGGTATCTTAGCCAAGAGGCCACAGACTGTCCCTGTCTTATCTTTTTTTTTTCAGTTTTTCGGTTCTCAGACAAAAGTAAAGTGTAGTTTACTCATTTGAGCCTCCTGGAGAAAGACAGAAAGACAGAAAGACAGAAAGGAGGAGAGCTGTGGAACAGAAGGAGCAGGGGAAGCTCTGACACGCTGCTGCTCTCAGCTCGATTTTCCCCCTGATTAAATCGCGGGAAGACAAATGTCATGCGTAAGCTCTCCGGACGTGCCGTATTATTCCACTTCTTTGATTAATTTCAGTAATTACCAAATTACACCTCTATCAGTTTTTGCTGTCTGCAGGAGAAAAATATTTCACAGGGAAATATTCCCCAATGCAAAATCAGAGAACGGGAAAAACTTTGCAGGTTTTTCCACAGTGTGAGACGCTGTTTTGACTGATCTGTGTTCAACGGCCACTCAAACGAGAGACATCGCTTTCTGACAATGCCATGCAGACAAAGGGAGATCCAATGCAAGGCTGAATCTCTGCGCTGACTGATGCTGGGTGGGGTTTGGAGGGTGTGGGGGGAGGGGGGCTCTGACAGGTGCTGTCAGTTGTACCTGTTCTCCCCTACAGCCCGGGGGGCCCACACAGGTACACTACGCTACCTGCTCAGGTGGAACCAGCTTCCTTCGTTAGAGCAGTCATAAAGGCACAGCCTCGTGTTTTCAGGGAGAGAACTTTCCGGAGCATGGCCACTAAGAAGCCTGAAGTCTTATTACTAGCCTAAAACGCTTGTTAACATTTTGCGGTGAATAGCCTGCGGAACCCCAAACTCTTCTCACACCTGTAAGGTGTCTAATTCAGCAGTAAGTGTAGCGGGGTTAGCTCGGCTAGTTCAGCAGTGAAGCACGGAGAGGTGCGGGAAAGGGAAGGCCTTGTAGCAGGTTACCGTGACAACAGTGTCTGCCGACGCAACCCCTCAAATTCAAAATAACAATGTTGCCCTTGGCGAGGTGCGATTTCGCCTTTCTGACTACTAACGTGTTTTCTAAGGACTCTTTGAGTGAGAGGCCAGGGTTCAAATCTCACATCTCATCTCACGAAGACAAATCTGTGACTCGTTACATAAGCATCAGGAGTTCGACAGTCTTATCCCGCATTAAGTCTTAAGCCCAACACACAGGACTCCACTGCAATGGTTTCTGTGTGAAAAATGAATAAACCACCGTCAGAAAGCCTTGAAGAGCAGCCCCTTCAATCCCCACTCTCCGGGAGCAACGCACAGAAACGCAATCAGTCGATAAACGCCATTTGCCACCGCTCCCGATACCGGCTCCTAAACCCCCCGATCCCCCGGCCCGGCTATCTGCCCTGTCTGGGGCGAGACAGGGCGCTATCTGCCCTGTCTGGGGCGAGACAGGGCGCTATCTGCCTTGTCTGGGGCGAGACAGGGCGCTATCTGCCCCGTCTGGAGCGAGACACGGCGCTATCTGCCCCGTCTGGGGCGAGACACGGCGCTATCTGCCCCGTCTGGAGCGAGACACGGCGCTATCTGCCCTGTCTGGGGCGAGACACGGCGCTATCTGCCCCGTCTGGAGTGAGACACGGCGCTATCTGCCCCGTCTGGGGCGAGACATGGTGCTATCTGCCCCGTCTGGGGTGAGACACGGCGCTATCTGCCCTGTCTGGAGTGAGACGCGGCGCTATCTGCCCCGTCTGGGGCGAGACATGGCGCTATCTGCCCTGTCTGGGGCGAGACACGCCGCTATCTGCCCTGTCTGGAGTGAGACACACGGCGCTATCTGCCCCGTCTGGGGTGAGACACGGTGCTATCTGCCCTGTCTGGGGCGAGACACGCCGCTATCTGCCCTGTCTGGAGTGAGACAGGGCGCTATCTGCCCCGTCTGGGGTGAGACACGGCGCTATCTGCCCTGTCTGGGGTGAGACACAACGCTATCTGCCCCGTCTGGGGCGAGACACGGCGCTATCTGCCCCGTCTGGGGCGAGACACGGCGCTATCTGCCCGGTCTGGGGCGAGACATGGCGCTATCTGCCCCGTCTGGGGCGAGACACGCCGCTATCTGCCCTGTCTGGAGTGAGACATGGCGCTATCTGCCCGGTCTGGGGCGAGACACGCCGCTATCTGCCCTGTCTGGAGTGAGACACGGCGCTATCTGCCCCGTCTGGGGCGAGACGCGGCGCTATCTGCCCTGTCTGGGGCGAGACACGGCGCTATCTGCCCCGTCTGGGGCGAGACATGGCGCTATCTGCCCTGTCTGGGGCGAGACACGCCGCTATCTGCCCTGTCTGGAGTGAGACACGGCGCTATCTGCCCCGTCTGGGGTGAGACACGGTGCTATCTGCCCTGTCTGGGGCGAGACACGCCGCTATCTGCCCCGTCTGGGGTGAGACACGGCGCTATCTGCCCTGTCTGGAGTGAGACACGGCGCTATCTGCCCCGTCTGGGGCGAGACACGGTGCTATCTGCCCTGTCTGGGGCGAGACACGGCGCTATCTGCCCCGTCTGGGGCGAGACACGGCGCTATCTGCCCCGTCTGGGGCGAGACACGGCGCTATCTGCCCCGTCTGGGGCGAGACATGGCGCTATCTGCCCTGTCTGGGGCGAGACACGCCGCTATCTGCCCTGTCTGGAGTGAGACACGGCGCTATCTGCCCCGTCTGGGGTGAGACACGGTGCTATCTGCCCTGTCTGGGGCGAGACACGCCGCTATCTGCCCCGTCTGGGGTGAGACACGGCGCTATCTGCCCCGTCTGGAGTGAGACACGGCGCTATCTGCCCCGTCTGGGGCGAGACACGGCGCTATCTGCCCCGTCTGGGGTGAGACACGGCGCTATCTGCCCCGTCTGGAGTGAGACACGGCGCTATCTGCCCCGTCTGGGGCGAGACACGGCGCTATCTGCCCCGTCTGGGGTGAGACACGGCGCTATCTGCCCCGTCTGGAGTGAGACACGGCGCTATCTGCCCCGTCTGGGGCGAGACACGGCGCTATCTGCCCCGTCTGGGGTGAGACACGGCGCTATCTGCCCCGTCTGGAGTGAGACACGGCGCTATCTGCCCCGTCTGGGGCGAGACACGGCGCTATCTGCCCCGTCTGGGGCGAGACACGGCGCTATCTGCCCCGTCTGGGGCGAGACACGGCGCTATCTGCCCCGTCTGGGGCGAGACACGGCGCTATCTGCCCCGTCTGGGGCGAGACACGGCGCTATCTGCCCCGTCTGGGGCGAGACACGGCGCTATCTGCCCCGTCCGGGGCGAGACACGGCGCTATCTGCCCCGTCTGGGGCGAGACAGGGCGCTGGCGGTGGAATCTCTCGGCGCTCGACAGCCGTAATCCGCCCTGGAGCTGCAGAGCGACGGGAAACGTAACGCACCGCGCGCGTTCTGCCAGAGTCTCAGCCCTGAGCTCTCCTCCCCCGTCCGCTGGACGAAGGAGCGCGTAAATCTGCCATCGCCGCGGCCAGAGAAATCACACACACTTCATCTCTCAGCACGTCCGTGCTTCACCTTCCCAGAACACCCCACGGTGTGTTAGCGCCTGGCTGCGGCCTAGCAGGCGTGGCGCTTCAGCTCCCAGCTCGTGTAGCCGCGGGGAGAGCACTGCGGGAAAGCCGCCGGTATTCTGCCGCGGTGTGTGTGTGTGCGCCGGTATGTGTGTGAGTGTGTGTTGGTGTTGGTGTGTGTGTGTGCTTGTGGGTGTGTGTGTGAGTGTGGGTGGGAGCTTTTGTGCGCAATGTTACTTATTTTACACTTCATACTGATGTTATTGTATTTTAGTTCACAGCAAACTGGATTTGTTAGGTCACTCTCAAACGCGCTACTGTACACAGGGGACCAAGGGCAAAGGGTGCGAGTGTTTTCTGGCTGAGATGGCGGATGTCCCAGTGCACACAGAGCAGTGACCCCAGCGTGGGGCCAGGACTCAGGCCTCCTGGAGCCCCCGGCCTGGGCCAGCGCAGGCTGGAGGCCAGCGGAGGTGAACCGGCGGATAAATAAAAAAAGTGAAAAATGGCAAAAGGGTCCCCCTCTGCTCCATTACCCTCTCACAGCCCGCTGGGCGCTGACCCCGCCCACTTGCCCCCCATACCGCCATCGGGCCGGCGTGTCACAGGCGGGAGAGTGTCCGCTTTCCCCCCCATAACCCCCTCCACCTCGCCCCCCGCCCCCCAACCCGCTCGCCACGGCAAAACGCATTAGGAGTCAGGGACCCGCCATTCTTTACCCTGCCAGGATGTGGACCAGATAAATGAATGGACGGGTCCTTTTCTGTGTGTGCGCGTGTGTGTGTGTGTGAGTTTAGACTATGCAATCTGTCTCGGAGAAGGTCTGACCTTTTTTTTATATATATATGAAGTTAAAGAATGCTCCTGGAAGCGGTGGAGGGTGGTGGGGGGGATTCTGACGAATTTCACGTGACGTGGTTTTATAACCGATGTGGGATCAGCCTTTAAGGCACGAGCACTGGTCAAACATGAGAAGAGTTATTGGACAGGGCTCACTGCGGGGCTGTGTGCACATGTGTGTGTGTGTGTGTGTGTGTGTTAAACAAGAGAAAGGGTTACAGGAGAGAGCAGGGCTGACTGTGGGCATGTGTATGTGTGTATGTATGCACGTACGTGTGTGTGTGTGTGTGTGTGTGTGTGTGTGTTAAACAAAAGACGGGTTATAAGAGAGGGCAGGGCTGACTGTAGAATATCTAACAGATGAACAGCCCTGCTGACCCTCTCCAGAAGCCATCATATCTCACATAAATACATACATAAATAAACCCACTGCCACGGCCTGGTGTTATATATGCCACTTGGGATTCAATGCATCCAACACTATCTCCCAGTGCATTTATCACTGAAAGACTGAAAGACTGTGTGTGTGTGTGTGAGAGAGTGTGTGTGTGTGAGTGTGTGAACTTGTGTGTATGTGTGTGTTGCGAGTTTCAGTACAGCCTTTCTTTAAAGGGAATTTTACACTGTTCAGAATGTGTAAATTCATAAACCTTGCAGCCACCTAATTAAAATCTCACTAAAAAAATCAGCTGAAAATGTATTCAGATATAACCCTGAGGTAAGAGGAATATTACACCGTCCTCACGACCGAGAAGCCTCCTTCACACAAATTAAACTGCGTTCCATCATCGTACAGCTTACATTACAGTAGTTCAGTGATTAACCAGAAGAGGAGTCAAACTCAAGTCCGGGAGGGCTGCTCTGTCTGCAGGCATTGGTGGTTTCCATTCAATCAGCAGCCAATTAAGGCATTGAAAACAAGGTGGCCAGACCCGTTAGCCAATCAGGTTTGCCAGTCCCGTTAGCCAATCAGACTGCTGCTTCAACACATCTAAAACATCCAGGACTGGACCCCTTGCCCTAAGCGTACATTAACAGCAGTAATGGTTCTGTAACGCAGGGCTGTTTGAACTTAACCTGCCGAACCCCTTAGGTTCTGAGCGGAAGCTGAGAAAGTCTGGATCTAGGTTTAATGGTCCATCTAAACGGAATGACCTGCAACATTCTCCGAAATTGGACACTCATTTCATTCAGTGATTTTAAATTCTTAGTGATACTTTTATTTGACTTTCTTGACTTTCTCTGTCTGTGCTTGGCGTTTATGGGTAATGTCTGTTTGAGATGCATCTTTGTCTGTTGATTTTTTATTCATATCTGTTGCAACAGGTCTCTCTTGAAAAAGAGATCTTGATCTCAGTGACACCACCTGTTAAAATGAAGGAATAATAATAATAATAATAATAATAATAATAATAATAATATAATAATAATAATAATAATAATAATAATGATAATGATAAGGGCTCCTAACCCGATCACGAGCAGAGGAAGAAAGCTCCCTGGCACGGAGAGAACACCCCGATCACGAGCAGTTCTCTCTGCCCTCTCTCTGTGTTCCCCGTCTGACAGAAAGTTGCGCTTTAATGACCTGCGTGTTCATAAAATTCAAATCCTGGGTAATTACACCGCTCCCTGGCACTCTGGGGTCGAGAGAGAGGGAGCAGGGAGGACGCAGAGAGAATGGAGATTAAAGCGAGCCCGTTCTCTCTCTCTCCCGCTCTCTCGTTCGGCTGGTGAACCGAGTCTCCAGCGCGTCCCGCGCCTCCCGGCAGCTCAAAACCAACAGAAACGAACAGTTCTTTTTTTTTTTTTTAAAACGAACTGTCGACAGGATCTAGAAACATCACTGGGCATGTACGACCGAGGGGCAGGGGGAATTAGGCGCAGACTGGTAATTATCTGGGAAGACACAGAGCTAAAACACAGGCTAGTTTGTGGCAGAGCGCATACTGTAAGACAGGGTACACCCAGAAGACACGGTTAAGCCAGCTGACCCCGGACCAGATAAGTGTCCAAAGTTTGGCGTTCTCCACCCCCTGGAGTAGGAAGCCAACCCTCCCCCCAGCACGCTTGGATGACCCCCCCAGGCCAAACAACCGGACACAGACCTCCAGGCAGATATGAGCTCACCACACATGAATTACTCCCTTTGACATGCATCAGGGGCTTGGTTGAAACCAGACGTGTTTCTCACACATACATTTTAGTTTTTGCAGTGTACAACCTGGTAGCCAGACAAACCAGGCATTTGGTCTCAGCAGAAGAACAGAATGGTCTGCTTCCCTGCTGTACAGCATACGTCTACAGTCAGTATGTTGCAGAGAGAAAAGGAGGTCAGTTTCCCAGCATGCACTGGGAGACTGTATCAAAATCAGCACCGATTTAGGAGGAGCAAACCGGTAAGGCTTTTGAAATGCGTAGAAAAAAATGAAAAACGAGAAAGTGAGAGGGGAGCTCTGTTCACCTTGGCTGTGCTCGACATCCATCTTGTTTAGGCGGGAAAATGAGGTTTAGGGGGGCAATCGGTGAAGCTCCAGCACACCGAAGCAGCAGCAGAACGAGGCTATACCCACCCCCCACCCCTGGAAGGACCATAGACTGGAGAGTGTCTGTTACGTCACCCGATGTCTACCCATGGGCTTGTGAAAAGCGGTTTCAAGTTTACGGGCGTCGCCATGTTGTACAAGTTGGAGCCAGAGACTGTGCAGTGGGGAAGCCGATGCGGCTCGACTTTGAGTTTTGACCGCAATTCTACCGTTGACTTTGCATTGAAAACGGGTCTGAGTGACCTACACTGGAGCCAACCGCAGAGGCGCTGGTGAGCACCGTCTCTCAGCACGACCAGGAAATAGCGGGACTCTCCCTCACCCCGGCCCCCCACCCTCACCCCCCCGGGGTACTGACCCTCACCCCCACCCTCGCCCCCCCGGGGGACTGACCCTCACCCCCACCCTCGCCTCCCCGGGGGACTGACCCTCACCCCCACCCTGGCCCCCCCAGGGACTGACCCTCACCCCCACCCTGGCCCCCTGGGGCCTCACCCTCACCCCCACCCTGGCCCCCCCCGGGGGACTGACCCTCACCCCCACCCTGGCCCCCCCAGGGACTGACCCTCACCCCCACCCTGGCCCCCCCAGGGACTGACCCTCACCCCCACCCTGGCCCCCCCGGGGACTGACCCTCACCCCCACCCTGGCCCCCCCGGGGGACTGACCCTCACCCCCCCCCCTGGCCCCCTGGGGCCTCACCCTCACCCCCACCCTGGCCCCCCCCGGGGGACTGACCCTCACCCCCACCCTCGCCCCCCCGGGGGACTGACCCTCACCCCCACCCTGGCCCCCCCGGGGGACTGACCCTCGTCGCTGACGGCCTGCTGCTTCACCGCGCTGGCCGCGGCTCGCGCAGTGGGCTTCCTCAGCGGGTGGCGCCAGCTCTTCGTGGTCTTCATCCGGCCCACCGGGAACACCGTCTGACTGGGGTACTGCGGAGAGGCGGCACCGTGTGACGGGACGGGTATCCCGGAAGGTTCTCTACCCTACCATGACCCTCTCAGGACAGAGAGAGGACTGTCTAATGGGACTCCTTCCGGAAAGTTCTCCACCCTACCATGACCCTCTCAGGACAGACAGAGGACTGTCTAATGGGACACCTTCCAGAAAGTTCTCCACCATAACATGTTCCTCTCCGGAGAGAGGGGACAGTCTGAGGGGACTCCTTCCGGAAAGTTCTCCACTATATCATGTCCCTCTCCGGAGAGAGAGGACAGTCTGAGGGGACTCCTTCCGGAAAGTTCTCCACTATACCATGTCCCTCTTAGTATTCTGACAGGCCAGCTCACTAACAATTTCACTGGCTTTCTTGCAGTCAAACTTTATGTTATACTTATACAGGGGAAGTTCACCCAAAAGGACATTTTCTGATGGAAAATTGATCTGCCCACCAATAATATGGTCGAAACATACTCGAAGCAATCTCCTAGATATCCTGCTGTCATCCAAGAAAACCCTGCCCAAGTGGTGTGCTTTGCTTGTCGTACAAGGTGAAAAGAACATTGAGAAATTCAAAAATATATATATATATCTTTTTAACAGAGAATGGAAGTATCAATAAAGTACAATTACAATAAATACAGCAATTATTCCACCGAATTGTGATTTTCATGTGTATAAGCACCCTAGATTCATGGCTGTAGAGAGGTTAGAGTTGTTCCTATACTGACTAATGTCAACTGTATTTGAATTCTACTATAACTCTCATAGAAACCTTCCCTCCCCTGAGCAGTATAGAGCTCAAACTGTAATGTCCTTGTTGGAGGTTAAGCCTGTTGAGGTGGGAAATGGTAGCCGGAGAAACAAGTGAAGACCTCAGAATTATAAGATTCTAACTGACATTTTAAAAATGAGTTAGTGTCATAAACATGTTGTTTATAGGGTGATTCGGTATGTTTCAGATATTGTACATTCAGAGTACTTTTAGGGTGTCTGTCAATTTTGATCTGTGAAGAACTGCCCTGCATTTCCGTTTTGCCGTGTTAGGATGTGAAAGCTTTGAAGCTCAATCTCTCAAAACTACTCAGAAGGCAGACAGAAGCTCACACTTCCAGGGTTCACGGAGTGCAGCCTTACTGTGCTTATCTCGCCGGGCTCGAGCTCCGCCTCCTCTCCCTCGCAGTCCGCGTCGCTGAGGTCGTTCCCCTCCGAGGACACGCTGGCGTCCGAATCGCAGGTCCGGGGGGAGGAGCTCCTCAGGGGGGATGGGTTCCTGCAGTCCCAAGACTCCTCCCTGGGGGGCGGCTGGTCCCTGTCCTCCCACGGCTCCTCCGGGCCCTGGGGCCCCAGCCTGCCGGCCGCCAGCTCCCCGCAGAGAGTGAGGGCCTCCGCTGCCTCCATCTCCATCCTGCGGCGGTCTGCGTCGCTCGGCTCCGCCCCTGACCCCGCCTCCACCACACTATACCGCGCCCCCAATACGTGTGGCTCCCCCTCTGCCCGGTCAGACTCCACCCCTCCAGGGGCCTCGTCCTCCTCCCACGCAGTGCTGGGCGGGGAGTTGAGGGTGTAGTATGTGGTGGTCCTGTCTTCCGGCAGGACCACGGGGATTTCCGGGTGGACGCTCTCGATCAGGACCGCGGGGCCCTGGCAGTTCAGGTGGTCCCAGATTCCCGCGCCCAACGGCGTCGTCTCCGCGCTCGGGCACTCCGAATCGCAGGCGTCGCCGTCCCCGTGAGTCGTGGACCCCGCTCCTACCGGGACCGGCCAGGAAGGGGAACGCCACGAAGCCAAGGGGCTTGAGCCTTCAGCCAGAGCTGGAGGGCCACTTTCCTGATGGACTTCCTCCTCTGAAGCAGTGTGGGACGAGTGACCTAGAGGACTAGTGAGGAGCGGCTCGCTCTTTCTCGGGGCATCCGTGCCCATGTGCAATGCTACGTTTGAGTCGCTCGATTCACCACTAGGAGGAGAAAGTAAGCCTTGCAACTTCAGTCCACTGGCCAGACCATGAGGGCCAGAGTGGTCAAGGGATGGACAAGTCTGTAGGGCCTTGGGTGGAGTGTGATAAAGAGGAAGTGCTCGATGGAGACTGGACTGAGCACCCAGAGATTGTAGTGTGACGAGTGAGGATGATTCATCCGGAGGTCGGGAGCCGGGAAGCTCCTTTTCTGACTTTGAGTAAGGGAGAGACACCTCCCTGTGCAGCACGGGTGCCAAGGGGTCCCCCTGGTGGCCAGTTCCAGAACAGCAGGAGAGGATGTCCGTGCTGACGGCCAGCGTGAGAGAGGGCATCTCTTTGTCCAGTGGTGGGGGCAGGGACACGTCTTCGTCCACGAGCACGGGAGTGAGAGAGGGCATCTCGCGTCTCGCTCTGCGGTTCCCCACCCGCGGGTCCAAACCTGAGGGTGGAGGGTGAACGCTGGTTTCACATGGGTCCAGTAAGGGAGGGCGAGACTGCTCCACAGATTCGCAAGGAACCGAGACGTCCCTTAGAGCGTCGCCACTTCTCTCTGCGGGACACTCAGCACCATTATGGGCCACTGGCAAAGAGCTGGCTCCCACATCTGGTGCTGTCAATTCACAAGACTGACCTGCTGCTTTCGAGATGTTCGAGTGACCTGCTAATGTTATATCATAAGAGGGACCTGCAGGTTCTGAGTCATAAGAGTGACCGGCTACTGCTGAGTCATAAGAAGGACCTGCTGCCGGGGAGTCATTCCAGTGACTTACCGTTGACTCAGAAGAGGGACCTGCAACTGTGGAGTCACTAGAGTGACCGGCTGCCTTCAAGTCATAAGAGTGACCTTCCACTAGGGTGTCATTTGTGTGACTTGTTGCTGCCGAGAAACTAGAGGGACCTGCTGGTGTCGAGTCATAAGAGGGACCTGCTACCGTCGAGTCGTTAGAGGGACAGTCGGAGGATCCTCTCACAGCGTCAAACGAGTCTGCCTTAGCACGACTCCTAAGAGCCACAAACGGACTGCATTTAGCACCAAGTTCAGACGGCGGGGAACTGGCCTCGGTGGAAGGCAGCGGAGACGCCGCATTAAGGGACTCGGTAAGAGTGGCGAGAGTCGCATCCCTGCGCGACTCTTTGGCTCCACACTCCGCCCCTGCGGGGGGCGGTACAGCACCTTGAGGAGGGCCAACAGCGACCTCACAGTCCTGAGCGGATTCTTCACCGGACCGGGGCTCCAACCCCCCACAAACCCCTGAACCCAGGGTCGCCGCGCTCCAAGCACCCGGGGAGCCAGTCTGGCCCCCCGTCCCCACGGGAGGAGCAGGTAGCACCTCCCCCACCTCCTCCTCCTCCTCCTCATCTCTGGCAGGCATCGATTCGGGCTCCTGCTCTGGTGCTTCTGGAGAGGGGAGGTTGAGGCAGGGAGCGTCGGGGTCAGCGGACTCTGGGACGCTGTTTCTCTCCGTCCTGTTCCTGGTGCTCATCGTCCTGCTCACCTCTGCCTGATCGTTCCCTGAGTGACAAAACAAGTTAGACCGGCAATAAATCAAACACTGGCTGCCCAATTTGCTTTGCTAATATAATTAATAAGTGCTAAAACATTTAACGGGAGATAATTTGCTGACGCCATTTTGAAGAGCCTATCAACGATTGCAGACGTTAAAATATTGTTGTAAAAAAAAGAAAAAAAAGGAAGAAAAATAGGGAGAAAGCATTTTAATCCGGTCATTCTCTGGCATTCTATAGAGGCATTACTCCAGAACCATTATTCTTCAGAAAACTTCACTTGATCTGGCGTCAATTTAGTTTTTCTATCCAGTTACAGCAGGTGCCCATGAATCACACAGTGTGAAATTCGCCAATACATTCATATCCATCAGAAGATGAAGTGATGGAGCAGATCAATTCATTAAATCAATATTACAGCGCCCCCATTCTCCCCTGCTGTCTCCACTCTCCCGTAATCCCCTCTGAGCTCTGGGGACAGATAGAGGAAAGTGACGAGGGCCACGGAATGGAGGAAGAGATGGAGAGCGAGAGAGAGAGAGAGAGAGAGAGAGAGAGAGAGAGACTGGCAGGAGAGCGAGGGAGATTGAAAGGGAGACTATAGTGGGAGGGAAGGAGAAATGGAAAGAGAGATGAGACAGGGAGACAGAGAGAATGCGGACACAGGGAGAGCCAAAGAAGGAGGGAGGGAAAGAGGGAGAGAAAGAAGGGGAGAGAGTAAGAAAAGGGAGAAATGGTGAAGGGGAGAGAATGGAGAAACAGTAAGAGGGAGGGAGGGAGGGAGGGCCGCAGAGGGAAAGAGAGCAGGGTTTTGTCAGCAGTGGATTTGCTGCTGGGCAGACAGCGGGGGAAGTAGTCCCGGCTGATGTGACACGTAATCAGGCCTTATCTCACCTGAGGAGCCGGGCGTATCAGCGGGCTGGCCGGCCTGGCTGGCGTGTCCCAGCCCTCCCCCCCCGGCCCTCCTCCTGCCCTCCCAGGCCTCCTTCTTCACCCGGGGCCCCTGCGGGAGGGTGGCCTGGGCCCTCCGCTCTTCCTCCTGCACCCCCTCCTCTTCCTCCGGGACGGCCGCTCGCAGCTTCTTAGATCGGGATCGCGGGTGATGAAGTCTGCGGGGAGAGATAGCGGGCGGAGGTGCAGGTGAGGTGGGGACTGGCTGCCTGGGATAAGGCTGCTTCCCTGGCCCCTGCTGAGCCTCTATCTCCTCTCCCACGACAGGGCCATATGTTACCCCCAGCCTGGGGAAAAAGTGCACTCCCAACCATACCTCTGTCCTGTCCTGTCTGTTTCTTTCGCCATTTATTTCATTTTATTTACCACCCGTGTGTGTGGGTGCGCGTGTGTGTGTGCGCCTGCATGTGTTCGTGTGTGTGTGTGTGTGTGGATGAGTGTGAGTGTGTGTGTGTGGATGAGTGTGAGTGTGTGTGTGTGCACTGACCTAACCTCTCTAAAGTACTGCTCATTTGAATTATATTAACATGCTTTGTCTCAGACGCCAGCGTATATGGATTTTCAATGCGCCCTCTGGGAGAGACATAAGGGTGAGGAGTTCCTGAGCGTTTCTGTAAAGGGACACACTTCCCTGCTGCATTCGCACAGAAGCAGAGAGGAGCCCAACACTGCCTGCAGTGCCGTGGTGTTGCCGGCGGCAACGAAGAGAGACTCAAATCTGCGACTGTTCGTCATTCCAGGGGTCTCAAACTCCAGTCCTGGAGGGCCACAGTGTCTGCAGGTTTAACTCCAGTCCTGGAGAGCCGCAGTGTCTGCAGGTTTAACTCCAGTCCTGGAGAGCCGCAGTGTCTGCGGGTTTAACTCCAGTCCTGGAGGGCCGCAGTGTCTGCAGGTTTAACTCCAGTCCTGGAGGGCCGCAGTGTCTGCAGGTTTAACTCCAGTCCTGGAGGGCCGCAGTGTCTGCAGGTTTAACTCCAGTCCTGGAGGGCCGCAGTGTCTGCGGGTTTAACTCCAGTCCCGGAGGGCCGCAGTGTCTGCAGGTTTAACTCCAGTCCTGGAGGGCCGCAGTGTCTGCAGGTTTAAGTCTCTACTGGTTTTTGTGATTTCCTTTCAATCAGCAGCCAACATAGGCCCTTGAAACAAGGTTCAATTTTCTTCTTGTGTACGAGGCAAAAACACAAGACAGCAGAACCTGCTTTATCTGCGAAACACCGACACCCATTAGAAATACACATCGTCCCATTCGGTACGGAGCTGTTCCGAACATCTGTTCATAAATATGAATGAGCTTTTACACATTAATAATCATAAATCATAAACCAGAAAACAAAGCTGTACTCCTCGCCCGCCCGATACATATTTCTTAAGTCAACGTGACACGGCTTCTTGCGTCAACAGGTGAGCGCTGAGAGTGCGCGGCACTAAATTTGGAATAACGGCGCGCCGTCACGGAAACGGCAGACGGAAGCCCGGGGGCGATTTCCGACGTCCGGGGCCGGAGCCGGAACAACGCCCCGTAATTAGGAGACAGGGTTTTCCCCCCGGCTCCGCGGAACGCCGAGGATCCACGCCGCGAAACCCGGTTTCGGTTTTAAACGATTAGAGGGGTACTAAAAGTCTCCAGCTCGTATAGGGGCAACAAATCAGTGCGCTACTGGTCCAACAGTTTTTACTGCAATGGAGAGAGAGGAGGGGAGAGAGGAAGGCTCTGGCCATGAAAGGGGAGGAAATGTTTGCATTGCCTAGGCGTAACCACTGGAGCCAGAAATGATATTAAATCTCCACTGCAACAGCCACTTTGAAGTGTTTCCATGAGCCAGGCCTGCCAGACCCCACCAGGCCTCCCCCCCACACACACTTAAAAGCTACTGGGAAACACTGAAGAAGCACTTTTTAAGAAGACTCCTAGGAACTCAATCCTTACGTTTACACAAGGATAGTGAGTACTTAAAAAAATAAATAAATATTTTTTTTTAAGCCTATCTGGATCAAGCAAGTATGTGAAATACTTGAGCTCTCTAGGCTGGAAATTTTTGAAACACTCCTGCATATCATTGATTGCTCAGTTTCCCAAGCTGCTCTAAACCAAAAGGTGCCGTCCAAAGAGAGAATTTCAGACCGAATTCCGGTGAAAACGTGTCTCGTTTAAGATTGTGAGCAATCTGCGGGGATCTCCTTAGCGTCGGACGGATAAACGGATTTAAGTACAGATGTCAGCCAGGCCTGATGGAAACAGTGCCAGTGTGAAATGAAGGCTTGGTGACTCAGGCGGCTGAAGGCAGTACCGAAGACAAGCAGGACTGTATTTGGCAGGTTCAGCATGTTGTGACACCAGCACTGAGGCCAGCGGGGCTGTATTTAGCAAGTTCAGTATGTTGTGACTGCTCTGTGAAGCCAGTGCCGATGCCTAGCGGGGCTGTATTTAGCAGGTTCAGAATGTCGTGACACCAGTAGTGAGGCCTATCAGGGCTGTATTTGGCAGGTTCAGCATGTCGTGACTGCTCTGTGAAGGCAGTACTGAGGCCGAGCGGGGCCGTATTCGGCAGGTTCGTGACGGGGGCCCGCTCGCAGTGGAAGCACACGGGGGTATAAAACAGACCCCAGGATCGATGTGGGTCAGTAATTTGCAGAGGCGTCTTCATGAATACGCAGGAAGAGAGATCTTCCCTAATTACACACCCTCCGGGTCTCTCCGGACCGAGCTCGTGTTGCTCTGTCTCAGCCTTCAAAGCCGGCTAACCCAAACCCCGGCAGGAAACAGCCTCGCGCTCGAGCAGAACTCCACCGGAGACAAACTCGCCCTGACTTCAGCCGCTCTCTGACCTCCATTATCTACTTTTCAGAGAAACTGTCTTATTGAACTGCAGTAACTCCACGACACAAAGGATGAACTGTATGGCTTTAGCACCCTTAAACTTACAGTAAAGGGTATTAAACAGGTATGCCATGACACCATAGGGGTGGCCTGTAGCGCAGTGGTTAAGGTACACGACTGGGAACCGCAAGGTCAGTGGTTCTAATCCCGGTGTAGCCACAATAAGATCCGTACAGCCGTTGGGCCCTTGGGCAAGGCCCTTGACCCTGCATTGCTCCAGGGGAGGATTGTCTCCTGCTTAGCCTAATCAACTGTACGTTGCTCTGGATAAGAGCATCTGCCAAATGCCATTAAATATAAAATACCATACATAAGGTGTCAAACCTGCTTATACACAATTTCAAATATATAATTGATTATGAAAAATTAAAATTAAAATTATTGGGTTCTTCCGAAGGTTTCGTCCTGAACTTCACTAGGGAGTTTTTCCTTGCCACTGTTGCCCCAGGCTTGCTCTTGTGGGGGGTGAAGTCAGGGTTCTACACAAATTAATTTATTTGATTATTGTGGTCTCCAGATAGAGAGTTTATACATATTTTATTCTTGACAAGTACAATGTCTGAAGTGGACTTTACTGCAGTTGGACCGAACAAGACACGCAAAAGTAATTAAGTCTTCTTTAGCCTACATCCTATACAGTAGTTGTTTGTCAGCCGTGCTTTGGCAAAGTCAGCCCGTCGTGAATTAAATCTCTCGCTCCGATAGCAGCGTTCAGGAAGGCTGTGTTAATGCAGCTTATGGAGTGTCACGCCTTTCCCTGGGAATAAGAGTCAGGCGCAGGAAACAGATGCACGCCGAGTGCTCACCACCCGCATCGGCGACACGCACCAGCGACACGCACCAGCGACGCTGCAAGCGCAGTAATTAAACAGCGCTGAGGGACGATGACGGTCTCATCTGGGAAAGGGAGCCGCATTTCGGGGAGGAAGAGGCGGAGAACGCGGGCGGACGCGGCCCGGCAGGAGGGCACACACTGAGGCCGCTCCGCACGTCAGCGCCGAGGCGCCGTTACGCTGGGGAGGACTGCGCTGAGGCGCCGTTACGCTGGGGAAGACTGCGCTGAGGCCCCATTACGCTGGGGAAGACTGCGCTGAGGCCCCATTACGCTGGGGAAGACTGCGCTGAGGCACCATTACGCTGGGGAAGACTGCGCTGAGGCACCATTACACTGGGGAGGACTGCGCTGAGGCCCCATTACGCTGGGGAAGACTGCGCTGAGGCACCATTACGCTGGGGAAGACTGCGCTGAGGCCCCATTACGCTGGGGAAGACTGCGCTGAGGCGCCATTACGCTGGGGAGGACTGCGCTGAGGCCCCATTACACTGGGGAAGACTGCGCTGAGGCGCCATTACACTGGGGAAGACTGCGCTGAGGCGCCATTACGCTGGGGAGGACTGCGCTGAGGCACCATTACGCTGGGGAAGACTGCGCTGAGGCCCCATTACGCTGGGGAAGACTGCGCTGAGGCACCATTACGCTGGGGAGGACTGCGCTGAGGCCCCATTACGCTGGGGAAGACTGCGCTGAGGCCCCATTACGCTGGGGAAGACTGCGCTGAGGCCCCATTACGCTGGGGAGGACTGCGCTGAGGCACCATTACGCTGGGGAGGACTGCGCCGAGGCCCCATTACGCTGGGGAAGACTGCGCTGAGGCCCCATTACACTGGGGAAGACTGCGCTGAGGCACCATTACGCTGGGGAGGACTGCGCTGAGGCGCCATTACGCTGGGGAGGACTGCGCTGAGGCACCATTACACTGGGGAGGACTGCGCTGAGGCACCATTACGCTGGGGAGGACTGCGCTGAGGCCCCATTACGCTGGGGAAGACTGCGCTGAGGCGCCGTTACGCTGGGGAAGACTGCGCTGAGGCCCCATTACGCTGGGGAAGACTGCGCTGAGGCGCCGTTACGCTGGGGAGGACTGCGCTGAGGCCCCATTACACTGGGGAAGACTGCGCTGAGGCGCCATTACACTGGGGAAGACTGCGCTGAGGCGCCATTACGCTGGGGAAGACTGCGCTGAGGCACCATTACGCTGGGGAAGACTGCGCTGAGGCCCCATTACGCTGGGGAAGACTGCGCTGAGGCGCCATTACGCTGGGGAGGACTGCGCTGAGGCCCCATTACACTGGGGAAGACTGCGCTGAGGCGCCATTACACTGGGGAAGACTGCGCTGAGGCGCCATTACGCTGGGGAGGACTGCGCTGAGGCACCATTACGCTGGGGAAGACTGCGCTGAGGCCCCATTACGCTGGGGAAGACTGCGCTGAGGCACCATTACGCTGGGGAGGACTGCGCTGAGGCGCCATTACGCTGGGGAAGACTGCGCTGAGGCGCCATTACGCTGGGGAAGACTGCGCTGAGGCCCCATTACGCTGGGGAGGACTGCGCTGAGGCCCCATTACGCTGGGGAGGACTGCGCTGAGGCCCCATTACGCTGGGGAAGACTGCGCTGAGGCCCCATTACGCTGGGGAAGACTGCGCTGAGGCACCATTACGCTGGGGAGGACTGCGCTGAGGCCCCATTACGCTGGGGAAGACTGCGCTGAGGCCCCATTACGCTGGGGAAGACTGCGCTGAGGCCCCATTACGCTGGGGAGGACTGCGCTGAGGCACCATTACGCTGGGGAGGACTGCGCCGAGGCCCCATTACGCTGGGGAAGACTGCGCTGAGGCCCCATTACGCTGGGGAGGACTGCGCTGAGGCCCCATTATGCTGGGGAAGACTGCGCTGAGGCCCCATTACACTGGGGAAGACTGCGCTGAGGCACCATTACGCTGGGGAGGACTGCGCTGAGGCGCCATTACGCTGGGGAGGACTGCGCTGAGGCACCATTACACTGGGGAGGACTGCGCTGAGGCACCATTACGCTGGGGAGGACTGCGCTGAGGCCCCATTACGCTGGGGAAGACTGCGCTGAGGCGCCGTTACGCTGGGGAAGACTGCGCTGAGGCCCCATTACGCTGGGGAAGACTGCGCTGAGGCGCCGTTACGCTGGGGAGGACTGTGCTGGCGCCGCTCGGCTGCCCTTAATGGACCAGAGCCGCACCACGCCGGGAGCAGAGCGGACAGAGGCAATTATTAATGAAATTAAACCCCTCACAATTACCACTGCTCCACCTATTCCACCTTCCAATTAGCAGCAAACACGGAGAGATGACAAGAGCTTTTATGTACATACACACGAGCACGCGCACACACCACACACACACACACACACACACACACACACACACACACACACACACCAAATGCATCGCGCACACACCACACACACACACACACACACACCAAATGCATGCAGGCACACACTCATACACATTTTTCTGATTCTAAAAGAATACCAATTTTCACATACCCACTTTTGGCACTGTCCTTTTATATGTATATTATTGTCCATTATAGATATTATCTACCTACTGACTAAATAAATAAATATATAAATAAATGGAACACTAAATACGAGTCACAAGAAGAATAACAGCACCAACCGCACCGGAAATACAACATTACTACAGACCTGCACACAGAGGCCCATACAACACTACTACAGACCTGCACACAGAGGCCCATACAGCATGACTATAGACCTGCACACAGAGGCCCATACATCACTACTATAGACCTGTACACAGAGGCCTATACAACACTACTACAGACCTGCACACAGAGGCCTATACATCACTACTATAGACCTTTACACAGAGGCCTATACAACACTACTACAGATCTGCACACAGAGGCCTATACATCACTACTACAGACCTGCACACAGAGGCCTATACATCACTACTATAGACCTGCACACAGAGGCCTATACATCACTACTATAGACCTGTACACAGAGGCCTATACAGCACTACTATAGACCTGCACACAGAGGCCCATAGAAAATAGAGCACTAATATATTACAACTGTCCAAATAAACCCACACAGGAAATATAACACTGGAAATATTGTTCTGTTCCAGAAACAACAGAGCCGAAGACAGGTGGAAAATACAAGTTTGACCCGGAGATGTGACCTTGTGGTTCCCACAGCGGGGCTGATACCAGCAGCGATGACAAACACTGTAAGCGTAACGGCTCAGTGCACAGGGAAACAGGAAGCCGGGTCCCCCAGCGCACACGCTCCCAACCGCAGCCCCACGCGCACAGAGCACCTCCGGGGCTGCTCCACACGCTCGCTCCCGTTTCCTGCACGCTGTGGAAAGGGAGCGTGGTAAGGAGCGCTTCAGCCACTCTGAGCGCGGGGGAACTCTGTGGAGCGGCGGCTGAGTCACTCACAGGGCCCGTCGTCTTCTCAGGCCGCTGTAATCGCACGGAGAGGCCGCGGCAGCCACGGACCGTGTCGGGAATAAATTGGCACGGTGGGGAGTGGCCTCTGTGACATTAGCCTGGGGGAAGCGGGGCGCCCAACACGGGGAGGAGGGGGCCCCACGCACCGCGGGGCCCAGGTGCCACGCCTCAGCAGAGCTGTACTCAGAAGGGCCGTTTCGGGCCGTTTGGGGCCAAGCGGAGTCAAAGTCAAGCGGAAGCGCAGCGGATTTGAGCGGTGACCTCTCCGCCATCGTGCAGGGGGCACAGCCAGGGGGCACGAGCCTCATTTACATCCAAATGGAGTTCCCCCCCCCCCCCGTGACCCCCTACCTCTTCCGCTCCACCTTCCTCTTTTACTCTCTCTGCCGCTTTCCCTCCATTCTTTCTCTGTTTCCATTACTCTCTCCTCTCACCCTCCCGTCTCTTTCTCCTTCTCCATCTCACTCCCTCTCTCTCTCTTAATAACCGGTCCCAGCCACTGACTCTGGTGTGTGAGCATTAGCACACAGCCCATCCATTAAACGCACGCACGCGCACACACACACACTCGCACTCGCACTCGCACTCACACTCACACACACTCACACACACACACACACACACACACACACACACACCTTATCCTGTAACACAGTTTACACCACACATCTGCATTCCCATTGCTCTGCTGGGTGAACTGTAGCATGGTGTAGGTCACTACGGTAAGCGTGGCAGCCATTTTGTACCAGCAGTCAGGCTCTACTTCTAACAGGAAGGCCCTGAGTTTGAACCTTAGGGCCAACACCCCAGTAGTGCCATTAATCAGCTTACTGGACTGCAACAGTAACCATTACATGGTCTTTGATGCAAAAACATTTTTTGTTCACTTTCAAGGGCAATGGGGTATGTGAGCATTTTCCACAACTTTTATGTATTTTTTACATGATGTCTTCATGTTTTCAACGGTTATCAGAACCCAGAATAATGCTAGTTAAACTCTGTGTGGCAAAAGCCGGGGTGGATAAAAATACGAATATTTTTATTTCTTTGTTACCAAATGCCACTCAAAACATGGATCGATAAACTACTGGTATTACGTGGGCGTCTATGTCGATCAAATGTCTGTCAAGTTTCCGTTCCCCTCCAATCAATATCCTTTTCACACAGCAGACTGCATCCTCATTTGACATCCCCCTCCTCATTTGACGTCAAATCGGCTCCCCGGTCATCAGAAACACCCCTTTAGAGATTTGTTTCACTGGTGTGTACGTCACGTCGTGGAAGCTAGCGCTGCTCTGACTTCCGTCTCACGGCGTCTTCAAAGCTTCTGAGAAACGGCCAAATGCAGCTTGATTCAAAAACAAAGTCGCCCACTCAAATTTCTCCTGGCTGCAGAGTGTGCTACTTTCTTATTTTTTAAAGATATTTATGTTCCGGTAGTCTGCACCTCTCTAATATTTGTACACATAGAAACATGGAGTGTGATGTCATGTAACGTGTGGGAGGGGTGGAGGGTACCTGGCGGGGGCGGGGGGGTTAGGGTTAGGTTTAGGGTGGGGTTAGGGTGGGGGTTAGGGTTAGGGGTGGGGTTAGGGTGGGGGTTAGGGTGGGGGTTGGGGTTAGAGTTGGGGGTGGGGGTTGGGGTTAGGGGTGGGGTTAGGGTGGGGGTTAGGGTTAGGGTGGGGTTAGGGTGGGGGTTAGGGTTAGGGTTGGGGGTGGGGGTGGGGTTAAGGTGGGGGTTGGGGTTAGGGGTGGGGTTAGGATGGGGGTTAGGGTTAGGGTGGGGGTTAGGGTGGAGGTTGGGGTTAGGGGTGGGGTTAGGGTGGGGGTGGGGGTTAGGGGTGGGGTTAGGGTTAGAAGTGCAGTGTGATGTGATGTAGAGTGAGGGAGGGGTGAAAGGTGGAGCGTACCTGGCGGGGGTGGGCGAGTGGGGGCGTTTTCGGTGGAGCAGCCAGCTCTGGAGCTCGGGGGTGGAGCCGGGCGTGGGCAGGGTGTGGTCTGGCACGCACGCATCCTTCCCCACCTTCCACACCTGGTACCTCTCCGGCTGGAACTTCCGCACGAACGGGTCCATGGAGATCTTCACCATGTCCTTACTGCAGTTACACTACAGAGAGAGAGGGAGAGAGGGAGAGCGAGAGAGTGAGTCAAAGCCAGCCTTTTGGGGCTCATTTCCTGGCCTGTTGCGGTTCCCCTGTGATGTTGGGGTTCCCTTGGGATGTTGTGGTTCCCCTGTGATGTTGGGGTTCCCTTGGGATGTTGGGGTTCCCCTGTGATGTTGGGGTTCCTCTGTGATATTGGGGTTCCCTAGGGATGTTGGGGTCTCCTGTTATTTTTTGGCTATTATGAACAATCCAATGGACTGAAGAATGTTCTAGGGGACATTTTACTTCATTTCAATTCATTCCATGAACCGAGTGAACAGAGATGGAATGAACCCCCAAATCCTGCCGGGCCATCATCAAAAGAGACGGCTGGCCTTTTTCTGGGAGCATAGAAATGAACTGAATTAATACGCGGTTACCAGGGAGACGACACACAACCTGAAAATGGCCACCTTTCACTGTGACCTCCTCCTCCGGAGAGTTCCCGCTCCAGCGCTGAAGAGAGCCGAGTCTCAACACCGGGAGCAGTGTCGCTCTCCCCCTCTGATTCGCCCTCGTTCAGCAGGCTTTTTTTAATCACAGATCCTGACACCTGCGATTCCCGGGGCGCGGAGAGAGATTACGGCGGTGTCGCCGCGTCTCTGCGGTCGCGCTGACCGCGCCGACCGCGCGGTACCGCGGAGAGCGGCGCACTGAGCCGGGGTAATCACCGAGGCCACTGGCCGCGCCGCGACTTTAATTACGCGGGCCTGGGGCGCCGATGGGCCGGAGGATCGCCGCCTCTTTACTGCCGCGCATAAAGGGAGGGCGCGCGGTCACAGCCACGCCGCCTAAACCGCCAAACGCCCCCCCGGCCGCCATCCCACACCCATCTGGAGCCGGCTTATCATAACACACCTTTTACTGCCCACTTCTGGGGAAGTTAATGTAGCTGGGAGGGCCAGCCAATCGCCAGGCAACCGCGCGACCGCCCACTCGACGGCCATTAACGGGACAGGGGGAGACACACACGCGCACACGATATACGCGGTTTGTGGGGGACCTGGCATCCCACAATGCACCGGGATGGTTACACATCGCGGGTAGATGCTCTGTGACCTTTGTGTGCGCTTCTCCGTGGGGGTATCGGAGCCGAAATGGCCGTACTGAGACTCAGCGTTTCATTACGCGGCTGGCAGACTCACAGCCCCCTCCCATCTCACCGCACCGCCTGACTAACACACGCCCGCTAAACTGCTGACTGGCCGAGTCTGTAAACACGACACAGGCCATTGGCTGATTGCACAATGATGCGTACGTGTGTATTACAGGCCCACAAAACTGCAATTAAACCAAGGTCCCACGCAGCTTCACACTCTCCTCCAGAAAAAACAAAACAAAACAAAACAAAACAAACCAAACCAAACGAAACAAACCAAAAACCGGGGGGACTGCCAGACAACTGGACCCGTTTTAACGCAGCCAAAGCGCATATTTATAAATCGGTTTTGGCCTT
Source organism: Conger conger (assembly GCF_963514075.1). Lineage (NCBI taxonomy): Eukaryota > Metazoa > Chordata > Actinopteri > Anguilliformes > Congridae > Conger > Conger conger. The sequence goes on from NC_083767.1 coordinate 5,956,921, forward strand.
TCGGAAGATTTCAGGAACGCAGGTGCTGCGTCCTCTCCTATCAGTGGAAACAGGCGAACACATCGCGAGTCGAGATAACATAACAAACCTACGATCTAGCGCAGTGCGAGCTTATCCAATAACTACTCGCAGAAGAAAAGAACGAGGCGGAAGCTTATGCAAATCAGCCCCGACGGTGGAGAGAACCAGGTAATGACATTGATTGCGGCTGCCATTTTGTACAGTGAAGCAAACAAATCCCGCCAATGCAGATATGACACTAAAAGCTCATTATCTCGCAAATATTACATTTACATGTAAATTGAGTGAAATCAGGAGTCCTTCTTCCTGTAGTATTATGATTAGTGCATCCTATCTGCAAACAAGGAGGGATCAGCGCTGTCGACGGCATGGAAATCCACCGAAAGAGAGGGGATGTTTGTTCGTCATCATGTCACTAAGGCCATCGTGTTATTAACGCCATTGTGTGATTAACACCATCGTGTGATTAACGCCATCGTGTGATTAACGCCATCGTGTGATTAACACCATCGTGTGATTAACGCCATCGTGTGATTAACGCCATCGTGTGATTAACACCATCGTGTGATTAACGCCATCGTGTGATTAACACCATCGTGTGATTAATGGCATTGTGTGATTAATGCCATCGTGTGATTAACAGCATCGTGTGATTAACAGCATCGTGTGATTAATGGCATTGTGTGATTAACGTCATCATGTCACTAAGGCCATCGTGAGATTAATGGCATTGTGTGTTTCATGCCATGGTGGAAACACTCACACTGCTTCAGGGTATATTACAGTTATTATTTTTTCCAAAGCGACTAACAGTTGATTAGACTAGGCAGGGGACAATCCTCTGGAGCAATGTGGGGTTAAGGGCCTTGCTCACGGGTCCAACCGCTGTGCGGATCTTATCGTGGTGGTGACACTGGGACTTGAACCATCAACCTTGCCGGTCCCAGTCATGTACCTTAGCCACTCGGCCACAGGCTGACCATGGTATGCAGGTATATGAAAGGGAGGGTTTTGGTGTGTGGTGTAAATCCAGTGTTGCATCATGGTAGATATGAAAAGGCGAATCTGTGATAAATCCCCTTGAAGGAGGGATCTGGCGTTTGGTGTAAATCCAGTGTTGCTTCATGGTATATATGAAAAGGCGAATGTGTGATAAATCCCCTATACAGAGGGTTTCCAGGGATCTGTTGATATAAATCATGTGTTGTCAAAACCGTGAAAGTTGCTCCCAAATCTAAAACAGCACTTTCACAAAAAAAAAAACCCCAACACAAAATGGCACGTACAGTTGGTGATTGATCGTACAGGCAGTTGAGCGGAGACATTTAGAGACACATTTTATCTGTAAGGATTCTTTTTTTATCGCGCTCTGCGGACATCGCGGGGGTGATCGGCGACCTCGCACAGCGAAGATCCCCCCTCCTCTTCCTCGCTCTCGCTCTCCCTGGACCTGGCTGTGAATCGGACACAACAAACAGCCTCTTAAAGAGCTTTTTAAGAAGAGAGAGAGAGAAAGGCCTGGATCTTGGCCAGTCCATTACCCCAGCGCTGATTTATGGGACAGGGAAGTGCATCAGGAACGCATCTACTGACCAAACCTGAGCAGGGGAGGGGAGGGGAGGGACAGGGGAGGGGCGGCCATTTTGTAAATCTCATGCAAAAAAAGCCCTGACTGCCTTCAGGTCAGCCCTGTGTCTGTCACACTGAAGTCCTGTCCAATTACAGGCTGTTTTCCCCGGGTTATAAAGACGAGTGCATCATCGATGTTCCAGAGGCACTGTGGGGCTGGGGACGGGGGACATTAATGGGCTTTTTATTAGCGATGTTTGACGTCGTTACAGAGAGCTGTCTCTCACAGGGACATGAATATCGCTGAGATATCTCTCCGCCGGGAGTTCACCGGACTCTCCTGCAAATGAACCGGCCCTGAAATCCATTCATTTTTACAACCCAGTGTCACTCCATCCACACACTGATGACTGCTGCTCCAGAACAGTAAAACACAGCTCAATCACGGCTTTTTCTCTCGCTGCATGCTGCACTTAGACGCTACGCTAAGCTAATCAACACTGCAAAACCCAAAACATATTCCATTTTATATTTGTAATGAATTCTAATGTAATGTGCGGAAATTGATATTCATTTTGCCATTATACTGCTTATTTTTGTGGCATAAAATCATAATTAAATCCACAGTGATTCCATGTTGTTAAGAAATAACAACATCTGAGTCCAAGGTGGGCGAGTATTTATTGTACCCACTGTAACCCTAAAAATAACATTAAGCACAACCCATAAATCTAGCCATAAACCCATCCATAAAATTAGCTGAAATTAGCCTGTCATGTTTCACTAGACCATCAGATAAACAGCACAGCAAGCCTCTTGTTTAACCTCTCATTCTGCAGTATTACTGGACCGGAGGCCCAAAACTCCCTAAGCATCTCGCCCCCTAGTGGCAGAGCTGATAAATGCATAACATCACACACACCAACGCAGAGGCTCACAATCTCCTCTGTACCTGTCACCAGAGGTGGAAAAGTCCAGGTTCAGAAAGTAAACGTCCTCCCCAGTATTTTGTCCTAATCACCTTGATTTGCTAATTAGCCGAATTCTCCAGCCAGGAGGTGGAACTAATTAGTGAAATCAGCTGGCTGAGTTCATGGGTGGAAGAAACACATGGCAGAGTCTTTTACTTTCCGACCCCTGGACTTTCCACCTCTCACCATCAAAGCCTTGCACGTACTCATTATGGTTGTCTGGGTATTAGCGGTTGTTTTGGTAACAAACCCACGCTCGCACGCATCATTTCCTCCTGGCCCAAGTGTGGCTCAATACCGACCACAAGTCTGACCTTCTGATCCAATCAAAATGTCTGACGAGAACCGTCCTGCTCTGGACCTGGTGTTACAGAACCAGCCCGCGTCACGCCGTGTAGCGTAGGGAAATATGATAGATACACAAACACGCTAGCCAGCCCACACATGGTGGGAAAGAAAGCAATAAAACAATAAAAAACAAACAGGGAAAGGTTCACCGACATGGTAAATGACAGGGGTGTGTCATCGGTGTGGTTTATACGGACCGAACACCGGCGTTGGAGTGTGAGTTCTGGCCCGGTTCGGAAGAACGCGGTGAGCCGTTATGGTTCCCACGGACCTCAAAAATAACTCCAGATAGAAGCCGGCGTCGAACGCATGAGAACGCGGGCGCAGGAAGCAGAATCTTAAGGAGAAAAGGTTACACTAATAAGTATAATAGCATAATCTAGTGCATGTTTTTGTTCACAAAAATCTCACAGTCTAATGTCCTTGTACGTTAGATGTCTTTACACTTTATATTCAGCCAGTCTGTTTGAAATTTCAGAGCCCCCCCAACTGATAACTAATGCTGAGACATCAGATAAAGTGTGTGTGTGTGTGTGTGTGTGTGTGTGTGATTGCGGAGAGGGAGGGAGATCCTAGATACTAGACATGATCATTTTCAAGTTCTCCAGCTTGTCCATAAATTGGACTAACAACGCAACAGTGTCGAAATATGCTCTACTGAAGAGTTCCTACTACTGTACATATTACCTGTAATGGGAGAGAGTGCACAGCCTCCTCTGTATGTCACACCCAGTAAAGCAGTGAGTTAGCTGGGGGCCAATGCAGAAGCCAACCTTGGCATTCCGTGCTTTGCAAGCGCAGGCACAGAGTTTACCATTCCCCTCTCGGGTGAGCGGGCTTCACTCGCCCGACCGATGCGACTGTAGATATGACGGCACGTCCCCCAGCTCATTTGTGACCTAA
>NC_083767.1:5968232-5973232 GCF_963514075.1 Conger conger
GCCCAAACACTGTCTGACTCCCTGTGCCTGCGCATAAATCAAAACCCGACTTATTACCAGTGCACATCCAGAAACAATAAGCCACACGGAGTCTTATCCCGAGACCAGATAAAGAAGGAAGGACAACACTGCCCTCTTGTTGTGAAAACACCAAAAATAAAAATCTGGGTTTGCACACTGTCTGGGAGACTGTCAGAAAAGGAGGTATCTTATGTTTGACGGCAGAGTTACTGAGAACCATTACGGTCTTAACCAGTGTTTTAGTCTTGTAATCAGACTGAAGATCTTTATTTTTTTCTCTAAAGTAAATAGAAAGAAAATATTAGCGTATTTCAAGTTAATGTTTGCTTGACAAGTGAAATTTTCTTATTCCACTGGCAGTCTTGAAACGAGATTTGCTTGACAAGGGAAATCTTGCTCCACTGGCAAATCTTGAAATTAGTCAAACTGCCTTACCTCTTCGGCAATATGTTCGTCTAAATTTAAATTAAATAAGTCTCAGTACAAGCCTAAAATACTTGTTGAAGTGTTCCCTAAAAAACACTAATCTTCTCTAACAGAATAATAAAAACAGCACAGGACCCATTTCTTCCTCCTGACCAACATATTGAAGAGTATCACACATAAGCTCAACTTTAATAAATCGAATAAACATAAGACAGGCCAGTCTAGCATAACTACATCCGCTATCGTGCTAACGTGCTATCCTGGGCTCCACAGAAAGCGCAGCATCTCCAGCTCTGAGGAGAGGGACAGGCAGCTGCGGGAGCTATTCTGGGGAGGAGGCTGCCTCTCCGGGTCCGTGTGCGATGCAGCGCCTCGTCGGGGGAGGTGAGCCGCGTTCAGAGGGGGAGGTGAGCCGCGTTCAGAGGGGGAGGTGAGCCGCGTTCAGAGGGGGAGGTGAGCCGTGTTTGGAGGGGGAGGTGAGCCACGTTCGGAGGGGGAGGTGAGCCATGTTTGGAGGGGGAGGTGAGCCGTGTTCGGAGGGGGAGGTGAGCCGTGTTCAGAGGGGGAGGTGAGCCATGTTTGGAGGGGGAGGTGAGCCGTGTTCAGAGGGGGAGGTGAGCCGTGTTCAGAGGGGGAGGTGAGCCGTGTTCAGAGGGGGAGGTGAGCCGTGTTCAGAGGGGGAGGTGAGCCGTGTTTGGAGGGGGAGGTGAGCCACGTTCGGAGGGGGAGGTGAGCCATGTTTGGAGGGGGAGGTGAGCCGTGTTCGGAGGGGGAGGTGAGCCGTGTTCAGAGGGGGAGGTGAGCCACGTTCAGAGGGGGAGGTGAGCCGCGTTCAGAGAAGGAGGTGAGCCGCGTTCAGAGAGGGAGGTGAGCGTTCAGAGGGGGAGGTGAGCCGTGTTCAGAGGGGGAGGTGAGCCGCGTTCAGAGGGGGAGGTGAGCCGTGTTCGGAGGGGGAGGTGAGCCGTGTTCGGAGGGGGAGGTGAGCGTTCAGAGGGGGAGGTGAGCCTTCAGAGGGGGAGGTGAGCCGCGTTCGGAGGGGGAGGTGAGCCATGTTTGGAGGGGGAGGTGAGCCGCGTTCGGAGGGGGAGGTGAGCCGTGTTCAGAGGGGAAGGTGAACCGCGTTCGGAGGGGAAGGTGAACCGCGTTCGGAGGGGGAGGTGAGCCACGTTCAGAGGGGGAGGTGAGCCACGTTCAGAGGGGGAGGTGAGCCACGTTCAGAGGGGGAGGTGAGCCACGTTCGGAGGGGAAGGTGAGCGTTCGGAGGGGGAGGTGAGCGTTCAGAGGGGGAGGTGAGCGTTCAGAGGGGGAGGTGAGCCGTGTTCAGAGGGGGAGGTGAGCCGTGTTCAGAGGGGGAGGTGAGCCAGGTTCAGAGGGGGAGGTGAGCGTTCAGAGGGGGAGGTGAGCCGCGTTCAGAGGGGGAGGTGAGCCACGTTCAGAGGGGGAGGTGAGCCGCGTTCAGAGGGGGAGGTGAGCCGCGTTCGGAGGGGAAGGTGAGCGTTCGGGGGGGGGAGGTGAGCCACGTTCAGAGGGGGAGGTGAGCCGCGTTCAGAGGGGGAGGTGAGCCGCGTTCGGAGGGGAAGGTGAGCCGCGTTCGGAGGGGAAGGTGAGAGTTCGGAGGGGGAGGCGACACGTGGCCAGGAGCAGTGAGGTATGAGCAGCGGGAGACGCTGTGATTGACGGCTGCAATTAACATGCCTGAATCTCAGCACCCAGATTATCCTGCTGGAGAAACAGGGCTTTCAGCACAGAGCACGCGCAGAGTGTACACATACACACACACACACACACACACACACACACACACACACACACAAAGAGCACACAGCACACAGACACACAGTGCACGCGCGCACACACACACACACACAAAGAGCACACTCACTCACTCACACACACTCTCTCACACACACACACACACACACACACACACACCTGTATGCACAGACAGAGAGAGAGAGAGAGAGAGAGAGAGAGAGAGAGAGGGAGGGAGGGAGGGAGGGAGGGAGAGAGGGAGAAGGAGGGAGGGAGAGAGAGAGAGAGAGAGAGAGAGAGGGAGGGAGGGAGAGGGAGAGAGAAGGAGGGAGGGAGGGAGAGGGAGAGAGAAGGAGAAAGAGAGAGGGAGAGGGAGAGGGAGAGGGAGAGAGAGAGAGAGAGAGAGAGAGAGAGGGAGCAGAGCGGCTGCTAAATGGAGCGGGGAAATGAGCACTGCGTCTGACTGACAGCCTGCACCACGTCGTTCCCAAAAGGTGTCCTCCACCTCCGCCTGATGGTGCTCCGCGGTCGTTAATACTGCGTTATTCAGCCCGCACACATCAGCATTCTGCACAGAGATGCCCGCAAGAGGCGCCCGTCTCACAACAGGGGGTTCGGCGCGGGGAGCGGGGGTACGGTCCCCAAAGCTGAAATGATCTTGGGCGTCACTTTGCCATCTTGTGAAGAGTAGGCTAACTTTTTTCTGCTGGTCTCACTTTATTGATTTTTGTGAATTAATGGCCGTTTCCAGCAACAGTTTTTGGGGTTATTCTACCTCTGCAGAATGACAGGAGAGAGTGTGTTTGTGTTTGCGGCTTACAATCGGTGGAATGGTTCTAGAATATGAATAAAGTGTGTTAGTGTTTGGATCGTCAGTCGTTGGTTCTAGAAAGTAAAATAAAGTGTGTTAGTGTGTTGGAGCGTCGGTGGACGCTTCTAGAATGTGAAATAAGGTGTGTTTGTTTCCAGAGTGTCGGCGGCTGTAGCTGAACAAGGGCTTCGTCTCGGCATGCATGAATGTGCGTGTTCCCATTCCCTCTGCTGTCCTTCCCGCTGATCAGAGCTGGAATATTGGAATGCCGGAACGCCGGCTCGGTGAATGGTTCCCGTGCGTGCGGTGATTTACGGCGTCTCTACCCCCCCCCCCGCCCCAGCGGCCCTGCTCCTGTTAATAAGGCCCGTGTGCTTTTAGCGGGAGCTAAGGAGCGCGCTCATAACTCACTGCCACCAATTATCACTTCCTGATGCAGAGGGGCGGGGCCTCAATCCCGCTAAACGATGAGTCACTCATACACACACTCACGCATGTACGCACACACACCCCCACTCACATACACATCTACTAACACACACAGACACAAACACACGCACTCACATACATTTACACATTCACACACACTCACACACAGACATGGGCACACAGACATGCACACGCACTCAGAAATACACAATCTCTCACACACACACTCACACACGGACATGCACACGCACTCAGAAACACACACACTCTCTCTCTCTCTCTCTCTCTCTCTCTCACACACACACACACACACACACACACACATACACAGAAGTGCGCACGCACTCAGAAACACACACTCTCTCACACACACACACACACACACAGACATGCGCACGCACTCAGAAACACACAGACACAAACACTCACTCTCTCTCTCACTAACGCACACGCACACGCACACGCACACACACGCACACTCCCCCCTCCGCCCCTCTCCTCAGAGAAGACTTTACAAGCTGTACTTCTCTGTGTTTTTATGCACACACACTCTTACTCAGGCACACACACACTCCTCCTCCGCCCCCTCTCTTCGGAGAAGACTTTACGAGCTGTACTTCTCTGTGTTTTTATATAAATCAGGAGACAAGGCTAATTAAGGGCAGGGGCAGACAGCTGGCGTGGGCTCAGGAAACATGTAGCGTTAGCCGCTAATAAGCATCGAGGGGCTGAGGTCTGCTTTATAACTCAGGGGGCAGGGGGTTATATCGTACAAACCTGTTTTTGCTTGGAAAACAAACTGATTTGTACCCACAGAATACAAATCCTGTCCTTTCAGGGTACATTCAGGAAATTTGATCCTTTAAGAACAAAAATGTACCTCCAAAAATCACTATCCCATGCTCTGCTCAACATTCATAGTTTTTCAATTCCAGCAAACTACTCTTATCCAGGTCCCTACGGTCTGTAAGGAGCTGAATCAAATTAAGAACTGTGTGCTGCAGTATCTTCCCAAATCAAGGGTGGCAACGTTAGGCAAAGGCCATGGCCAAGGGTGAACAAATCACCCCGTTATCACACAGGGCAGAATCAATATTCAGCCCTGCAACAAGGATGAACGGGGTCTCCAGGCCCATCCTAGTGAGAGCACACGAGTGTTCCTTCTGACCGCCGCCCTGTGGAGTCACAACTCACCACTTCTGTCAGGAACCTGTCTTTAAGGAGCAGTCCACCTCACAGACCTTCTCCTTAAAACACAGACATTCCTCCTCTCTCAGACCTTCTCTTTAAAACACAGATATTCCTCTCTCTCTCAGACCTTCTCCTTAAAACACAGACATTCCTCCTCTCTCAGACCTTCTCCTAAAAACACAGACATTCCTCCTCTCTCAGACCTTCTCCTTAAAACACAGACATTCCTCCTCTCTCTCTCTCAGACCTTCTCCTTAAAACACAGACATACCTCCACTCTCAGACCTTCTCCTTAAAACACAGATATTCCTCCTCTTTCAGACCTTCTCCTTAAAACACAGATATTCCTCTCTCTCTCTCTCAGACCTTC
>NC_083767.1:5980732-6125732 GCF_963514075.1 Conger conger
AATAATCAGATTTTTATTTTTTTCCCTCAGTTTCTTGCCTCTTTGAACATTTCCTGTGGAACTGCAGTGGGCAAAAACAGGTAAAAAACCAAGAAATGATGCTGATTGCTAACACTGAATATACGTCTCAGCCTAAATTAAATGTCACGCCATATACACTATATTGCACACCATATATAATTGGAGTATATAAATAAGCTGGGAGAAGGTGTTTGAGGAAATATTTTGAGTTAAAAGTAAGTAAAAGTAAATACTACTCTCTTGACTTAAAATTACAGGCAATTATTCGGCTAACATTTTAGCACCAGATCCAGTTCCTTCAAGCTTTCATAAAAGAACACGTACCCCACTGGACTGTGCATCCCTCACCAAAATATCATATTCGGCAATATACCATAAACATGCAGAAAAACATTTTTTAAATATACTGCTGGAAATATTTAACAGCAGTGCCTGAGCATTGTGGAGTGTTGCAAATAACTCAAAAAACAAACAACATTTCTGTAAACATTTCCGCAAAGGATGGCACATCACATTGTGTTGACGAACAGGTTAGCGCTTCTGCGTTTGGGGTCCATTATGCAGGTAAACCTGGTAAAGAACAGAACAGACTCTCGCCACAGCGGCGGTGATGAGTTCAGAAAGCCCCCCCCACCGCCGCCCGCGACCGCTCGACGTCACGGCCTCTCTCACCGCCGCTCCGCCCGCGACCGCTCGACGTCACGACCTCTCTCACCGCCGCTCCGCCCGCGACCGCTCGACGTCACGGCCTCTCTCACCGCCACTCCGCCCACGCCGCCTCAGGGCTCCCGCGACTCCGCTTTAAACGTCCATATTCATCCGTCCAAATTTATGTATAATTCCTCTGAGGGGAAGAATGGAGCCAATATGCCGATGCAGCATTTGCCGGGCCGCTGAGCTCAGGACGCACGTCAAGGTTAAGAGCCGACATCGGCCGCCTCTTATAGCCCTCTTTAAACGGCGGCGGTTTTTAAAAAAAAAACACAAAAAACGAGCATTATTTGATCTGACGGCTAATTGATAGCACCGTCAGTAGGGTCAAGACTTTAGCAAGGGGATGTTAGGCAGATTTCACATGCACATTACAAGCAATTAGCCAAACGGCAAGATCATACAGCCCTTAAGACCTTTTGAGACTGACATTCGAATGAACTGTTCACAGCGAGGAAACCGGTGGAAACCGGTTTGGTTTGACTCTGGTTAAAGGCTCCCTGTTTCTGAATGTTTGATCCCACGGGCACCGCTGAAGCGGGGCGGGGCGGGGCGGGGGGACGGACACGGCAGGAACATCAGGCAGACAGGGCATCTGGGTTTGGGTGAGTCCCCCCCCACCCAGCTCAGATACAACACCCGCACCAGAGCACCAGAGGGTCCCAAACTTGGTCCTTGGGGGACCCCTGTGGTTGCTGCTTGTCATTACAGCCAATCACATTGTGGAAACCATGTGCTTCAGTTCTCTCATTTCTTCTCCCTTCAGCTCATTAACATAATGCAGGTCTGGCTTGTCGCAATTAGCCTTGTCTTCAAACTCTTCATTTTCAACAAATTAAGCCTGTTCTGCAGTGAAGATATGTTCTCATGTTCAGCAAATAGAACCCCACTCATCTCAGCCGTCAGCAATCTCTCTCTCTCCCGCTCTTCTCTCTCTCCCTCTTTCCCTTTCTCTCTCTCCTCTCTCTCTCCCCTCTCTGTCTCTCTCTCTCCCCTCTCTCTCTCTCTCCCCTCTCTCTCTTTCCCTCTCTCTCTGTCTTTCTTTCTCTCTCTCTCTCTCTCTCTCTCTCTCCCTCTCCTCTCTGTCACTCTCTCTCCCTGTCTCTTTCAGCGTCCGTCCTTCGCTTCGACAGTGAGGGCGAACGCTTTAAGATCCCCCCAGGGTATCCGCCTGAGCATTGAGGAGTGCTCAAATACCTCACTAACGAGCGCCCCCTGACCAATGGCGAGGCCCGTCAGGGGCGGGGCCTAAACGCCGCGCGGCGCAGACATGCGCACACTTACACGGTCTAAACAATTCCACTCCACTAATAAAGATGTCCATCACTGGGGCATAAATAACCCCCTACCACGAGCGGGAGACTGACGAGCCGCAAATCAATCACGCGTCGGCCGCCATTCCTGACCTGGCTGTCAGGATAACGCTCCGGAGAGGGGAGCAGCGCGGCATAAAGTTGTCTAATGAAATAAAAAAAAAATACAAAATAAAAACTGAGAAAAGGTAACAGGTAATAAACTCAGGAATGATAAATAGAAAAAAAAACGACATTAGAGATAAGCAATCTAAAGATATAAAAACTGCAAAGACGCATTGATTCCCGGTCCTGTGCTGGAATTGAGGCTTTCATGACTTGTTTATGATTTAAGGTTGCATTTCTTCAGAGTGCACACTCTTTTTTTTTTTTTACAAAAGTTTAACAAACCGTAAGTTTAACAAACTGAACTCAAATACTCTCAGACGGAAGAAGACATGTGAGACAGGGGGAATGTATGTGGACGTTTCTGTACGACACGTAAATCAGGAAAGGGTAACGTGCGTTCAGTGCATAGCAAGGAACAGCAATGGTCAAGTGAAAAACCCCTGCAATTTAGCCCCCCTCTGTTCACTACAACACAACAGAGGCTAACGTGCTAACACACCAACAGCAACATCTCTGGCACGGTATAGTATGCAGAACATTAGGGGCTCAGGGAGGTTTGGGAATTGGTGGGTGAACAGTCATCCCACTAACGTGCTAAATTCACTCCGCTACGTTCAGTAAACAGGCCTAGTTTATCGTTTTCGGGATAATAAAGTCCTGACGCTGCGTCAGAAGCACGGAGGAGGCCAGCGAAGGTGAACTGGTGCCCGTCCCTTCCCGGGAATGCCACGGCGTTCCGGACCGGACCGGCAGTTGCTGTAATTGTATTGGCAGAAGCGGGATTTGCCGGAGGTCGGGAGAGAGGTCAGGCTGGAGCCGAGCCGGGGGAGAAAGTGATGACGAGCTCAAACGCTAACCTTGGGAGGGGAGTGGGTCAGGCTCTAACGGTCTGATGGACGTCACAGCCAGCGGGAGAACCAGCTCTCCCAACCCCCAACCCTTCATCAAACTCACACCCCCCCTCTCCTGACTCAAACACACCTCCTTCTCTCCGGTACAGGTCCATGTAGGAGGGCCTGGTGGGTGGATCACCGTTTCAAAAGAAGGTACCGTTTAATCCGCTGGATTTACATTTAGTAAACCTACTCCCACTCCAGCCCCCCCCCCCACACACACACTCACTCCCACCCTACCCACACCCACTCCTGCCCCTACCCCACACACACACTCACTCCCACCCTACCCAACACCCACTCCTGCCCCTACCCCACACACACACTCACTCCCACCCTACCCACACCCACTCTGCCCCTACCCCACACACACACACTCACTCCCACCCTACCCAACACCCACCCCCCCACTCACTCCCACCCTACCCAACACCCACTCCGCCCCCACACACTCACTCCCACCCTACCCAACACCCACTCTGCCCCTACCCCACACACACACTCACTCCCACCCTACCCAACACCCCCCCACTCACTCCCACCCTACCCAACACCCACTCCGCCCCCACACACTCACTCCCACCCTACCCAACACCCACTCTGCCCCCACACACTCACTCCCACCCTACCCAACACCCACTCTGCCCCCACACACTCACTCTCACCCTACCCAACACCCACTCCAGCCCCTGCAGGCTCCATGTGATCTGCATCCCACTCTGCTGTTCTGTTCTGTTTATATTACTATATTGGAGGCACTGGCTGCCATTTTCTCCAAGTACCTGTTCCCTCGGTGAGAGATATGATCTGATTCTGAAAATGTCAAGCAACCCAGCATGGGTTAGATTACTTCCATTAAGACAGCAAAGTAAACTAACTATAGGCTTGGGGAGCGTGTGCAAAGCGACATTTCCCTCGCACGGTCTAATGGATTCAGCAGGGGAGGCAACGGCAAATGGAAACAGATTCTTTATCCACTGTCACGGAATACGAGAATCATTAAAGCCGCGAAATCAAAACAAATATACACATGTGCTGAGGGAAAACATCCTATTCTGGGCCCGACGTGAAATATGCGCTCTTTCTAAATCATTTCTTATTCATTCGAAAAGAGAAAGGGTTTACAGGAGGAAAAAAAAAAGATGGATAGATGAACTAAAAAACCACAAATGGAGACTAGTTTAAAACATCGAACGGTTTGATTCCTAAACTGGTTTCGATGTACAAAGAGTCAAAACAAGGTCAAGCCTGCTGCCCAATCAGATAGGCCAGTTAACCCCTTAAGTACCACCCCCTCTTCTTACCATAGAGAGTGGAGGTTAAGAGTGAAAATGGACAGCACCAATTCTGCCTATTACTGTAAAATATAATATTCAGAAAATCATGAGTGCAGCAAAACGAGAAAAATAATTGTATCTTCCCAGCTAAATGAGGATTTGACCTCAGCATCTCCATACATACTTATAAATATTCGGGGTGGTAGACCCAACCAACACCTCCCCCATGGCTGCTGGCCCATACAACCATCTCTTTCACGTGACATATGGTCTAATTACATAAACTGTCCGTGTATGAGTATGTTTATAGCGTCATTTCTGTTTAATTGTCTGGAAAACGAACACTGCGCAACTCATATATTCCCAACGCAATCAGCTACATGTATACATGTGAAAATTGAATATGTCTTCAAATATAATTATACACATGGAATGAAATAAGATCCATAACGTCATAAGCAGCTCCTCTGAAAGCCCGATTGGGGAAAGGGTTGGGTACTAAGAGGCGCTGGGTGCTGGTCGACTATCGTGAGGCTAGAGCAACTGAGCAATTTAAACTGTGCGGCTCATAAACACACTGACAATACCTGTATATAGAGGTGTAGTTATTGTACACAAAGTTAAAAACATGTGGTCACAAAGTCCGCATCAGTGGCAAAGACACATGGGCAGAAACCGATAGCTGGAAATGCAATTGTGTGCATGGTTAGCCAGGACATTGTCATCATAACCTCTAAATAATGCCATCCCTTTAGAACAGAAGAACCATAGAAAGTAAAGACTTTATATACTTAAGGGATTATATACTTAAACAGGGCAATTTTGTTGTTCAAAATGGCCAACAAAATCAGTCCGAATTTTACTTATAAAAAATAAAAGAAATGTATAAGGAAAGAGGGATTGAGTACATTAGTAAGAAGAAAAAATATCTACTGGAAATAAAAGAGAACACTTTAAAAACATTTTCCACCGTCTGTCCTGGATTACAATATTCATTATGTCACATTTTATTGAACTTTATCCGAGCTTTTTGCGGTAGCGTACAGGATATTAATGCCTAAAAGAGACTGATTACGTTGTCTATACAGCCAGCAATCCACAAAATGGGATCAAAATGAATATTTCATTTAATGGAAGCCCAATTCCGTCATGTGAAAGGAGAGCATTTTACTTCAGCGCGTATAACTTCATCAGTAATGTTCATCAATAATGTTTGAGGCCATTAAGCAGAATAATACAATCTGGTTTATCATCACCATTATAATTATGACTTTACAGCACAGATTTACCGTGGCACTCTGCATTTCAGCTCATGAGGAATGTGGCTGGAGTCTGCCATTGGTTTTGGGGTTCTTATGTAGCGGTTTTGAATAACATTTCAAAACTAAAACAAGGAGGTGTGTGTGTGTGTGTGTGTGTGTGTGTGAGAGAGTGATCTTTCCCAAAGACTTTAAGTGTCTTTGAGGATCATGAAAAGTGCTCTATAAATAAAATGTATTGTTATTATTATTATTATTAGACTCTCAGTGATACCCACAGTTACAGTAGTCCTGCCCGGCTGTCTCTTTCACCTTTTTCAGGTACACACTGAAACTCATTTTAGCTTTGCTCTAAGAAACTGCCCGTTAAGCGACTAATTTCTTATATATATATTTTAGGTATATAGGTATTTTACCACCATGACCAATTTTACAACTACAGCTACCATTACCAATACCACTACGACCACCATCAAGAAGACAACGAGGACACAGAAGAAGAAGAAGTTTTGGACTGGTAGTCTCCTGCGATTGAGGCCTAGCGAGACCACCTCTCCGTTTCCTCTCCATTCTCAGCAAATTCATTTTAATTACAGTTTGTGAACATCGCTGTGAGAAGACATGCATTTTAATTTAATCTAATTAGCTCAAAAGGAGGACTCTATCCATTACTGTCAGCGCCTGATCACGGATCACTGACGGAAGCCGCAATTCAGTTAAAGACCAAAGAGTGAGGACAGCGCTCACCAGCGCTTTTATTTTGTTAAATTAATGGCCGCTTGTTTTCAACGGATAAATAACGAGAGTAATGATGAATGACAGTCAGTCAGAACACGCTGGAGACCATATCTCACATGAAATATCATTCTCATGACGTGTTGAACTTCCAACACTTTCGCTCGGGAAAGTTTAATTAGCGGCTCATTCGTGGCAGGGTCATTAACGAGGACATCAACAAAATGTCTGCCATCGCTGGTGTAAAATCCAGCTATGACCAGCTTGAAATACCAGCTACCAGCTGTTTCAAAACTTAGCTTGAGCTGGTCAAACCATGTTGAGTACACAGCCGGTCTAGCTGATCTAATTGGTCAACTGAGCTTGAGCAGGGATGTAACTCCAGGTCAGAATGAGATGGGAATTGAATTAGGAACCATGTCATGTGGGTGATGTTGTCACGGAAACGATATGCAGAAAATCATATTCTAGCTTCGTTTTGACAGATGATGTGAATAATTATGGAGGGGAAAATAAAGACAGAAAAGCAAAAATTTAATCAAAAGACGGTACAGTTCCCTCTCGTGCTCTCGGTTCCTTTAAACTGAAAATCCTTCAAAGCAGCCACACTGAGAAAGGCAGAAATGGGGCCATGTTTTTGGCAAGCCCCAAACACTGTGTCAAACTTTTTTTGCATAAAAAAAGTTGAGAGGCTGAGAAAAATGCATTAAAATATGAATGCGTTTTCTCTGAGGCCGGAGCTTTGGGCTGAGCGTCTCTGAGAACAGCAGTATCAGGGGGACAACAACCATTAGAGGTGATATTCCAGCTCCCTCGTCAACTTTCGCATTTTAATGTTCAAACTCTTCAAGTCTGTTTATTTTGCTCAGTAAAGTAAATTCAGTCTTGAATTCACAAAATGGCAGCAACAGATCAGAAATTATGGGGAGCTGGTGATCGACAAGCATAACGAAAAAACAAAAAATTTGACCACTCCGTTCTCTCCTCACAAAAGACTGCATAGAGCAGGGATCATCAACTAGTTAGTGCTGCTGACTGAGTGTAGTGAGTGTTCTGGCACAAAATGGCTGCCGTTGCATCACCCAGCTGGGTGCTGCACATTGGTGGTGGTTGAGGTGAGTTTCCCCCTCATCACTGTAAAGCGCTTTTAGTATATGATTTATTTAGCAGACCATTTTATCCCAAGCACCTTACAGTTGATTAGCCCAAGCAGGGGACAATCCCCCCGGTGCAATGCAGGGTTAAGGGCCTTGCTCAAGGGCCCAACGGCTATGCGGATCTTATCGTGGCTACACCGGGGCTTGAACCACCAACCTTCCAGGTCCCAGTCATGCACCTTAGCCACTAGGCTACAGGCACCTTAGCCACTAGGTTACAGGCATCAGAGTATGAGAAAAACACAAGATAAATGCATGGAATTCTTCTTCTTATTATAATGAACACGACCTGAGCACTCTGAATGGGGGGCACAGCTCCACAGCATTGAGTCATCACACAGCCAAAGTGAAATTCCACACGGACACTGAATTTTTCATGCCCTGCGCATTTGACATTGTGTATGTTTATTGGGAGCGGGGAGTGCATTGAAAAGTTTCTTTCAGGCGGTTATGTAATTCCTGTAGGACCGTGGGCGTAAGCCGCAACCCTCACCATACGTACAAAGATTTCTCGTGTTCGGCATTTTGTGTTTCACATTCTCACGATCATTAAATAATGAAACGTCACCTGAGAGAAACGCAGTAGCGCTCTTCGGTTCTGACAGCACATGAGGATAGGCGCACACACACACACATAAAGAGCACAGAGGACTGTAGAAAGCGCAGGAGTACGAAATGGGCACGGTGGGAGCACACCTTCAGACGCGACCCCGAACAGACGGGCCGGGGGGGCACTTCCATTTTCCGGGCCGTCGGCTTTGTGATGCGGAGCAAATGAGCGCGGCAGCAAACAAACCTATCAAATCCCACATCAGAGCAGCCCTGCTACCCTGCGCACTCCGGGGGGCGTGGGGGTGGGGGGCATGAGGGGGGCGTGGGGGTGAGGGGGGCATGAGGGGGGTGTGGGGGTACAGGCGGGAGAGGGGGGAGGGGGAGGGGGGGATCACCTAACTTTGTTCCACCCTGATAACTGTGAAGACCTCCCAGACGAGAGCACTTTCACCGCATGCGGGGGGGGGGGGGGTTAATTACCCCCCACAACTACCCCACCCCCCCTAATTACCCCCCACAACCCCACAACTATCCCCTCTTAATTACCCCCAACTATCCCCCCCTAATTATCCACCACAACACCTAAACTATCCCCCCCTAATTACCCCCCACAACTACACAACTATTCCCTCCTAATTACCCCCAACTACCCCCCCCCACCCCCCAATTACCGCCCACAACCCCCACAAAGAGGTGAGAGAAGGCAAAGCAATGGACAAACTGTGTGATTGACATGGTGATGAACCAATCAGGCTCAAGAGAACAGGGAAACAGAGGCTTGTGAAGTTGGGCGGTTACCGCAGACGTGAGAGGCAGAAACGCCCCAGTGACTCGTCTCCTTCACCGTTTATTTTCCACCTCAACACCGACGAGTAATGAACACCGGGCGCCTTCATCCCCCGTGACACCGCGCGAGAGCGATCGACCGAAACATCGAAAAGCGAGCATCAGAAAGCCGTCTTCTTCGCTGCCCGAGCTCCTCCGTGGGGTCGGGGGAGCAGAGGGGGGGGGGGCAGGGCTCAGAGGAAGGCCAATAGGACTCAGCGCAGCAGAACCGCTCTCAGAACCACGCGGGTCAGAGACGGCGTGCACACGGCAGCTCGGTTCACTGAGCATCGCACTCTGCAGCGGGTTTCAAATGTCAATTTCATGCACCTCACATTCCCATTTAAGGGGCTAATAGACACCTGCCTCCGACGGGACGGTTTAATCATTGTAATTTTAATGTTTCTTTGTCCGGACTTACTGGAGCCGACATCACATCCACCGTGAAAGCGATTAAAGGAACACGCAATCAGAGAACGGCGTTCGCACAGGCCTAGGGTCCGACTTACCGTGGCCGACCACAAAGTCGGGATCAGCGTTTTGACACTTGCTCACAGTACTGTCAACCAACAGCCTCCAAGAAAAAATCCAAGTCAGTGGAACTACCGTACTGCGGTAGATGACTGCGATCGAAGACACACTGTTACAGCAGCACAGGTAAGATCACCTGGCATGGGCGGGAAGGAGGGGCTGTGAACCAATCAGCTGTGAAGATGGGCGGAGTTTACAACACAGCTGGAGGGGTGGAGACAGAGATGCAGAAAATGAGGTTCCTCTTGATCATCCACCTTCAGTTTGTTCCACACTCTCATAAGAAAAGGGTTCTTTGGCTTGTATCCATAGAGGAACCCTTTTTAGTTCTTTATGGAGCCCTCGTTCATAGGTGTGAAGTGTGAAAACCCTTTTTCCAGAAAAAAAAAACCCCTTGAACTTGATAGGGTTCTCCTATGGAATCACAGGGTTCCTATTAGGAACATTTTCTGGGAGAGTGTACTGGTCTGTGAAGCAATTTTCTCCCTGCTGTTTCGGTTCTGAGACAAATCTGATTTGTCCCCGAATTCCCACACTTGTAACTGCTCGAGTTAATTTTGTCAGAACCACCTTTTTTTATTAGTATTATTTTGGCTTTATAACTGTCATAAAACTTGAGATTTTCAAACCGCTCTGCGCAGAATTATAAAGTGAGAAACAGTAGAACAATCTTTCTCCAGCCAGATTTTCAATTAGCCTGTTAGGTCAAACATGGCAAATATTGCCCTTTTAAAGGGCCAAGGCAGTCAGGACCACACATTTATTTTAGTTTTTTTCCAGTTTCTGCTCCAAAAGCAGAAGGACATTATTGAACACTGAAGTAGCACTGAGCAAGTAGGATATTCACACACTCACCTTCATCCAGCACACACTATGAATATCTTTATTGCATCTACTGCAAGCCAACTACTACCCAACAGCTCAATATGACAGAATATATTCAATCATTCTCTTTCTGGAAAGACGGCACGGCGTGTAAACCTGGACTCCCTATCATGAAGAGCAGACACCTCCTCGATCTGTTTTACTGCTCAGAGAGCTGCTTATCTTCTCATTTCCCCGGCTTCGTCTGAGAGGGCACGCCACCACACACACCACCCCAGCCGTCCCTGGCACGCCCTTTCCGGAAGCATTTTATCGTCCGCACTCTACATCATATTTATAATCCGAGGGTTCATAAGACCTCGCTGACCCATCTCAACCTGGCATGCATCGTGATTAATAATTCAATTCAATTTAACTCAACTTTATTGTCCGCTTTGGTAGAAAATGGAAATTTGTCTTTGGCTCACAGACTCGATTACAGCACACATTAAAATAAAGGGGGGTGTGAAGGCCTGGGAGGAGAAGGACGGCCTGGAGCCAGCTGGTCTTTTCACGGGTTCCTGCACTACTTACAGCATTACGGAGTCAGCTACAACAAGCACACACCTTCTTTCATTCACAGAAATCAAGTCCATTTCCTGGGTTCTACTCCTCGGTGTAGAAGGCAAGGATCACAGAGGCGTGATGCGTTTGGGAGTTTTCAAGAAACATCACCGCTCAATCTGCCATTCTGAACCTGCGTACCCTGTTCTCGCATACATAGTCTTCCGAAGATAAGAAAAGATACGCTTTACTTAACCCCATGGGGTAATGTGTCCTCTGCATTTGACCCATCCTAGTTACCCAGGAGCAGTGGGCAGCCACAGTACAGCGCCCGGGGACCAGCTCCAGTTCTGAGGCCAGGGCCTTGGTCAACGGCAGGAGCACACCTAACCTGACACGCATGTCTGAGTGTGGGAGGAAACCCACGCAAACACGGGAAGAACATGCACACCCACGCAGAGAGGATCTGGCCAGCCGGGATTGAGAGTATTTCATAGGTTCCAATACACCAGAAAAAAAGAAAAGAAAAAAGCATTGACTTTCTCACAACAAATGTTTATTCTGTAACAAGAGACCTGTTAATGAGTCAAATTTATGAAAAATAAAATAACAATGATTAACAATGATTCTCATGGGGAGGTATTCCTTTAAAGAAAAGTTATTATATGCAAATGTGCAACTGTTTAGAAAAGAAATCTTGAACTTTTGAACTGACGGATGAAGGAATTCCACTCAGTATCAACAAACGCACAAAGCTCAGGAGTGGAAAAAAGATCAGTTATTGATTCAAAGAAAAGAACGCAGGGCACAGGCACAGCCTTTTAGTCTGGACGACTGTGTCACTGCACAGTGCATTCTGCTGTTGCCTCGCAAACTGAAAAGGTATTCTCTGGCAATGTCTACAGGTAATCAGGAACAACTACTTGCAAGTAGGCCTATCGAAGATATCCTTCATTCACACAAAAATATCCATCCCACAAAAACTGGGCCAATCGGAAACAGGCACTAAAACCGCCAAATGTCAAAAGCTCAAGAAAGCGAACTTCCCCTTTAAAGCAGGGCTCTCAAACTCAAGTCCTGGAGGGCCGCGGTGTCTGCCGGTCTCTGATGCGTTCCCGCGCGCAAGTGCTTCATGTAAGTCATTGATTGGCTGAAGAGTCCGCACACGTTCTATCCGAGGCCTAATTGAGCCCGTGGCCCTGCGGGACTGGAGTTTGAGACCCCTGCTTTAAACAGAGTCCCGTGGCTCTCGAGTCCACCTACACACGCTCTTTAGAAGTAATCCTTATCGCTTCCTCTCCCGTTACCGATGGCGACGACCAGCGTCTGCCGCAGTGAGCCGATGGAACAGACGAACAACGCAAACGCAGACCGCCGGAATCCGGTCGCCGCCGCGTTATCTCCAGACCGCCGTGGGGCTCTGGAGACGGGCTGCGCGCGCGGAATGGGCCCCCGGGGGGCGCCGTTTGTTTCTGCACACGCTCAGACAAAGCGCCGCGGCCGTCGGACAGGTGGGGCTCGGAGAATTACTGACAGAACCTGGCAAAGAACAACAACAGCTGCTGAGAGAGGGAGGGAGAGGGAGAGAGGCAGAGAGAGAAACTGAGAGAGAGACAGAGAGAGAGAGAGAAAGAGAGAGAGAGAATAAAATAAGAGAACAGAAGATAGCAGAGAAGACAGGCTCTCCCTGTGGCCTTTCCCGCAGATACCGCCAGTGTTACAGCGGGATGATAAAACGGAGAGATTAAGCAGTTTTTGGGGGCAGGGAACCGAACCAAAACAAACACTTAGCGGATCAGTGCCTTCACCTGACAAGATGTATCCTGTCTCTGATTGGTCATCTGCACCTAAGCTACGCCCTCTCAATCCTGCAGTCACTCAGTCATTGGCCGGGGCCTGTGTCACTGCCACCAGTAGAACTGCAGTATTTGTGTCACAATAAACCTGAATGAGGGGGCAGCTCAGGTTCAGGGCCTGTGTATGTAAGGACTGTGGAGGACTGTGGGCACAAGGGAGACACGGACGCTGCGTGGGAACCTGCCTGATCGAAACCTTGGCTGAGCCACACCACAAATTGTCCGCTCGAAGCACAGAGCAGCTCCTTTCATTTAAACACAAGACCGCCCCTCCCCGCCTCCCCTACCACAGAAGTGTTAGGGCTATGTTACATTCAGTGGGTCATGCCCGCGTTATTACACATGTATTAGGGTCATTTTAAATTCATTGGCCTTTATCAATGTGTAATTACAAGGTTATTACACATGCGTTAGGGTCATATCACATTTGTTGGCTCTTATGCATGTGTAATTACAATGTTATTACATACGTACTAGGGCCATTTTACAGTCACACAAATTACCAGTATTTTACCGTTTTTAAACCTCCATTTTTAAACCAGCTCTAACCAGTTGGAACAGGATCGACCCTGTTCCTGCACAGCCGTCACTCACCTGCTTGGCGACCTTGCCGTAGTCGATCCACCGCAGGCTGGCGAAGTTGGTGGACTCTGCGCAGTTGAAGCCGTGGTTGAATCCGGCGTGGTAACCATAGGGGAAGGTGATCATGAACTCGCCCGCCTCCTGGGTGATCTGAGCAAATACACACAGGAAGAAGAGGTCAGAGGTCAGAGGTCAAACAAAGGCAGTTCCCACAAATACAAACAATTATTATTTCACTAGTTTCCTTAGTCGCGTCAAACATTCAGTGTCCCCCGACATTCTCTGGCACCGCAAAAAAGAGAAAACAAAACTAAACAGAAACACCAACTGGCAATTAGCTCCATAAAAACCTTCCTTCCGAGCGCATTCATTCACTTGACCGTACGCTAGTTACCACAATAAAGAAATAAATAAATAAGTAAATAAACACAAACATATTTTGGCAGGTTTAACACGAGTCTGGATTACAACACCTTCAAATAGTCAAAGGATCAAAACAAAAGACGGGCGGACAAAAGCCAGCGTTTCCCGTTAATTATCCGAGACAGCGGCCAGGCTGTGCATTTCCTGCTGAAAGAGGAAGTCTGGGGGATTATGGGAGAGAGAGCAGCAGAGGGGGGGGGGGCGAGACGTTCCTCGGGGACAGCAGCTTGCAGCCCGACGAACACAAAGCCAGCGTCTCAAAGCCGAGGCCGGTCCTCCGCCGGCTCGCTGCTCCACCAGGCCCTGTCCTGCGAGGGCGTCTTCAGAGGTGCCCTTTGAAGGTAGGAAGACGTCGCAGAAACGTAGCGTGATTATACGTGACGCGTGACGAGGTGTGATTGTGTGCAGGACAGCCGGCTGGTTCACGGAAACCTCAGCGAGGCTTCAAAATGTGACCCTCCTGAGACCCTGTATCATGTCAAAAAACTATCCTCCTGGGTCTCCTGAGTTCAAGTTCAACTAAGACGACGCCAAGAGGTTAAATACATGAAATACATTATTCCAGTGTATTAAAAAATGTAAATGCAGTGCAAAAAAAGGAACCAAAACAAATTATCAAGCTCACCGTTTACTCATACTTGTGGAGGAGCTCTTCAGCCGCCATTATTTTAACGGACGTAAATAGCCTGACATTAATTGCAAAGCCTTATGGGATATCCTATCCGTGAAGGATACATAATGCTGCCTTCAAAATCGCCCCAAATGAAGGCACCTTAGAAAGCATCATTATTGTAATCGTTTTTTCACGCCTTCCTGCCCCACAATACTGACGGCAGCATTTTTGCCATCTGCGATGCAGCCAGAACGTTCTCACACTGTTACCGGAACGTTCTTTTCCGATGTCATAACATTGCCACTACATGGCAGTGACCTTATGAGAGCGATGTGCAATGTGAGGCTAACGGTTAGCCGGTTAGCGCTTTGCCGCGTCTGCAGGCCTGCGAGAAACGACCTTCCCACGGTGCAGACGAAGATTTACGCCGAAACGAGGGACACGTCGACCTCTAACCACGCCGCGCAGCACGTCTCAAACAAACACAGCAGCTAACACTCAGGGGGGCAGCCGGTAAAAGATGGATCTTAGCAGCGCACGGTAGGTTGGTGTGGAGTCACCCACCATCGCTCATTCAGGCATGTAGAAAGGTGCTGTGTAGTCAATATTTGGCAATCTGTTCCCATACATTATGCGAGGAAAAAGTCTGTTTCCGTGAATATCAACAAGACGGGTATGGCGTTCCTGCAAACCGAGGGATTAGGAGCAGTGTGTGTGTGTGTGTGTGTGTGTGCGTGTGTGTGTGTGTCTGTGTGCGTGTGTGTGCGTATGCATGGTTGTGTATGTATATCCATGCGTCTCAAAAGGGTCTGTATCTGTACTTCTGACAGGTGTTATTGAGATGATCTTAACCAACCGTGGACAACCCCTCCCCTCCCATCACCCTGCCCCTGTGCCCATCCCATCCCTCACCCACAAGGCCGATAACCAGCCAACCGCCCCTCACTGGCCGGAGTGACAGCCCCCCTCCCCCCCAGCAGACGGCCAGACCCCCCCAATCAGGACCCTGAGCCATGAGGGATGAAACCGGAAAGTGACGGGACAGGGCTTCACACAGCCAAAGAACAGGCAGAGCTAGCGCCCGTCAGCCTCGGTTAGCATCTGTTAGCATCTGGCCCATATTTAACTTTCTCAAACAGGTACCTGATTGACAGCTCACCGTAGGTTCCGCCCATTACAGGTAGCTACTAACCAGCAGCACTAATTGTTCAGTTCCCCTCGGAGGAAAGAAAACCAGGAACGCCCTCACGTCCTCACCCTAATCTTCCCCCGGGAAGCCCGCTCCATCCTGAACACGCACACAACAGCAAACCTGGGGGAATTCCCAGTACGACGTGTACTCTACAAAGTATAAATATGAAAAAATATTCTGTTTTCCCCTCTTCATTTTCCGTCCTTTCATGATGTAAGATGAAAGGATCATTGTAAGTGAATACACAGCAGGGGAGTGGGGGGGTGTGGAGGACACGGTATCCCAGAAGCCCTGTTCCAGTAACATACCGTCCCCGAGTTATGAACCCGACTACAGTAGGAGGGTAGGCGGCACGCGGATAATCCAAGCGGCCAAAACTGGGCTGTGTTTTTGATGCTGGTTTCCTGGTCTTGGTGAGTACCAGCACTCACTAACGCCACTGCGGCTGGCTCCAGTATAGGTGCTTCAGCCGCCCTTTCAGTGTGAGTCAACGGTAGCAAAATGCTAACACTCACAGACTGTAGAATATGGACCACGTGCCTGTTACATCACCCCTGACGATATGAAAGGCGGTTTGAAGCCGGGAAGTCAAGTTTACACCAGCGCCGCTATGTTGTATAATTTGGAGTCTACGCAGTAGGGAAGCCGAAGTCTGTCCCCGATTCGTCCACAAAGGATTACCCTATTGTCCTAATAACACTATAACTTTAAATATACACAATATATAACACAAAATCGGCACATGGGGAGACATTAGATGAAGAAAATAAACACAAACTGCGACTACATTTTCTTAAATAAATTTTTTTTTAATTGACTATTAAAACGTCTACACTGGAGTCAACCACAGTGGCACGAGAGAGCAGCGTCTCTCAACGAGACCAGGAAACGGGCGGCGGAAACAAAGCCCGGTTTGGGTGGGAAGGAGGAGGTGCCCTGCCCTTGAACAAGGAGTTCTGCATGGTAGCGCTCCTCAGCTGCTCCTCTCTTTTAATCAGCGGGGCCTCTTACCCCCCCACCCCTCCACCCCCCCTCTGGAGTCACCCGCGGTATCCCAGCGCAGCTGAGTGAGGCTACACCAGCGAGCGGGCTAACGGGCGCTGACGCGCGGGGCGACCGGGGAGCGGACGGGGCTCAGTCACGCGTGGAGACTCCACTCCGGCGTCAGACACACGCGCCACTTAATTATCCTCACAACCGCAGCAGCAGGAGCCACAGCGCCCGGGGGTATGAGAAAGGAGGAAGAAGAAGAAGAAGAAGAAAATGAGTCCAAAATAAAGATGAGCTTCAGCGGAGATGAGACCCGTTCGCTCGTCGAGGCGGTACTGCACCACACACCCAGCGCGGAGAGAAACAAATTAATAAAATGTTAAAGAGTCACATTTCATTTTACATACATTCATTTTAAAAATGTTAAAAACGGCCTGCTGGTATCGAAAAACGTTTCCGTGGCAAACTGAAGTTAATCTGCGGCAGCTGTCACTGTTCACTTGTTTCCGGTTAAAAATGAACCGTGCGAGAGAAGAGCATATTTCATGTTGAGAGTAACGTCGTTTGATTTTACATACACGCGTAAAAAAAAAAAACCTGATAAAAAAATAAAAAAATAAATCAAATGAAGGACATTCGTGTGGCCATGGCGACAGGACCCGGTTCATTCATCATGTGGCCGGGTCTGGCGGCTGAATAAATCACCGGGGTTCAAGAACGCCGGTGACAGACTCACTCGGACGAACGTGTCACTCTGAGGGCAGATACGGACGTTTTGTGGAAACGGTCCTGCCGAGATTCCCCACTTCTCCCAGGACCCGGGGAGACTGGAGAGGAGTTTCACAAAGCAGGATTACTGAGTTAGCTGGATAACTGGGCCCTGTTTCACAGAACAGGATTACTGAGTTAGCTGGATAAAACCCGGAACAGCTCTTTATACTGTAGTCCATACTCCAGATTTGCAAGGTTTTGCTTAGTGCAGTTATCCAATTAACTCAGTAATCCTGCTTTGTAATACCGGCACCAGAGTGCCTTTTGATTTTTTATTTGACAGGGACAGCGCACATTAATAACATTCACGTAAATGCACCAGTTAGCCAGGGAGGCTAGTTTTCATCTGTAGTCCCTGGGATACACGTTCTGGGTGTGGGAAGAAACCAGAGCACCCAGAGAGGAGACCCACACGAACACGGGGAGAACACACAAACACACGCAAACACCCGGAAACACACACAAACACCCGCAAACACCCGCAAACACACACAAACACACACAAACACACGCAAACACACACAAACACACACAAACACACACAAACACCCGCAAACACACACAAACACACACAAACACACACAAACAGCAGTGCTAACCACTGCACCGCTTCTGTGTAGCACTTTCTGACGAGACACGCAGGACCGGTCTTTCAAAGATCCGCGTTTTCCGCCTCATCTCCTCAGGCCGGTCTGAGGCCTGTCTTAACCAGGCAGGACAGATTCAGACAGACAGGCCCGGCAACCGTATCCACGGTAAACTGAAGCTCATCTAAAAAGGGGCGGGGCGACAGACCTGTCACTATTGTTCTCCGTTGAAACCGGACTGTTCATTCGAAAATGTAACCATGGCGAACTGAAGTTCATCTGAAAGGGGCGGGGGTACAGACCCGTCACTGTTAACCTGTCAGTGTTTACTGTTGTTTTCGGTTAAAAACGGACGGTTGAATTGATACGGAGAGTTGAACAGGCTCATGCATCATTCATTCGGGCACTTCCACCGTAGCTCGGCGCAGTTATGGGGATTTAATCTGCCCCGCCCGCGGCGTATTTCACGGCCAACGAGCCCCTGCAGACAGGCGTGTAGGAGGCAGTAAAAGGCGTCCGCGTCGGCGATGTCACCCTCCAGCGACCACGGAGACCGATTGCATGTCTATCACACCGCGTAGAGTCCGTCTGTAGCCTGATCCGCAGAGACAGGGCCATACATTACGCTGTTTCACATTACATTACCAGACGCCTGTACCCACAACGCCTCGAAACGCAACATAACGCAGGGGCAGTCGCCCGGGATATGAGGCACTGTCTCTCCCAGCGTCTCTGGAGCAGCAGGGCTGATTGGCCACAGGGTCGTGGGTCTGTACATCATCCGCGTCCTAACCACTGATGCATCATGGTCTCTCACGCCACGCATCGACACAGCCATCGATTTGTTATGTAGAAAGACTGGCTGGCCAGCGACTCTGTTCAGCGTGCGGCGCCCTCTGAAATTATTCACACGCTTCAGAAAGACGGGCAAAGAAGGCTGTTTGAACAAAATCCTTTTTCTCTCTGAGTGATTGTGTTCGTATAAAAGAATATAACATTCCCATTCCTGAGCACACAATACAGCTCATAACCTGTACAGCTTATATTATATAACCTTCTGTGTGCCTCATTACTGAGGGTGTGAATCATTTTGGAGGGCTCTGTACTGTACATTACGTCAAACTGTGTTAGGAAACTCTTATTCTCCCGTGCAATGTATAACTAACTAGGCTGTCTAAAAAAAAAAACACCACATAAAACAGAATTTTTCATCGTGGCGTACATTTGCTCCCACAGGTACTGACAGTTTACGGATTTACTCACAGGGACTTACACAAAGAGGGGAAATGTGGCTGAAAATAGACGCACGTTGGTGAAAAAAAGAGGAAAGTTAATTGGGTAATTTTGGGCTGCGGTGCGATTGTGACTTTGATCAATGGCTGATGAAATTCATTAGCCGAGCGTCGCAGTGCGCGAGGAGGGCGTCTAATTGCATGCCAGTCTGTAAACCACCGCAGTAACGGACAGCTGCAGGTGGCAGGTGTGTGTGTGTGTGTGTGTGTGTGTGTGTGTGTGTACCACATTCTCCAAAACACACACACCACACGCTTGAGACCGCTCCTAAATTCCGCTAAAGCAAACTGAAGAAGAGAAAATAGGAGAGGAGGAGAGACGAGAGGAGAGGGGGGAGAGGAGGAGAGGAGGAGAGAGGAGAGGAGAGGGGGGAGAGGGGGGAGAGGAGGAGAGAGGAGAGGAGAGGAGGGAGAGGAGGAGAGGAGGAGAGAGGAGAGGAGGAGAGGGGGAGAGGAGGAGAGGTGGGAGAGGAAACGGGTGTCAGTGCCGTTTGTCATTTCTAGAACGGTCTGGATCTGCGGCTTGGTGGACTAAGCACGCTCTTCTGGACTCTGGGCCAATGGGAGCCCTGCGTGGTGCACACCTACAGAACGTCCCCTGTGCTCCTAACACCATGTACAATTAGTTCCACAAGAGCAGCTGCTGGCCGCAGTTCCAGAGCTCGGTGGATCCCAGAGGGGCTAAGGGCACTGGACCCTGCCGCAGAGGTACCCTACCCTGTCGAAGGGGATGCCGTACTTCTTCAGGATGGACGGGGAGATCAGGGTCATCTTGTGACGGAGGAACGCTTCACAGCTCTTTGAGCTGTTGGGGAAGAATCCTGAGGAGAAGGAAGAAAGGGAAGAAAGAATGAATGAATAAACAAACGAATGAAAGAATGAATCTATTTTCAGGACTGCTTTTCACTGTAAATCCATGAAGGGATATGCCAAACAGACAGCTTTATTAATGGCCTAAGGCTCCGTCATCCTTTAACAGTGCCCTGAAGTGAAGGAAAAGCAAGCCAACATCCACATCTTCATTTTGGCTGCATTCTTCCCCTTCATCTAATGATTAGTGCACTCTCCGCAAAGACCACCTCTCTGCCTAAACGTGTTATATCACATAACATAAGAGTATGCATAAACCATTCTGACATCTTTTCTTTTTTAAGTTTATAAAGCAATATCGCTGATTAAAAGAGCCAGTAAACGCATCAGCCAATGAAAGATTAATCGAATAACCGATTTGTCCTTTTGACAGCAGTGTTTTGCATAATGCAGATGCCTCACACAACAAACTATAGTACCCATAATTCATTGCAGGCCACCCAGGAGAGCTACAGTGTATTTCCAAGGATCAGGAACACACAGATGTCGAGGGCTGAGAACTGCTGGTTTTCCACCCTCCCTTTACCTGGGAGTCAGGTGTGAAGACAGACTGGCCAATCAGTAGCACTGAATTACCCGGGAGAAAAGAAAACCAGGGCTGGATTTGGATTAGAGGGTCAGGGTTTTCAGCCCCAGGAAACCAGGTGACGCGAGTTGACTGTGTCAACCCACTGCATTAATTAACCAAATTAAGGGCTTCCTATCTAAACTGAGTTTTCTTTTGGCACGGATAATTAGTGCTACTGATTGGCCAGACCTGCAATCCGTAGATCACATGACAGGTGGATAGGTGGAGCTAAACTCAGTCAGGTTTCCCCACATTCCACCCACCTGACCAGAGGAACACAATCTGTTAACAAGCGGCTCCAACCAATCCTGCCAAAGACAAGGCCCGTCGCTCCGAAACGCCGCCCCTCCCCTGCCCTTGAGAGACGTCCGTTACCCTCTGAAGAGACCGAGGGTGCTTCATTAACTTTTACTGGGGCCTCTGCGAATTCCCCGCCATTTTAGGACACCCATGGGAAAGGCCCACCAAAGCGGCTCAACCCTCATATCTCGGCATTAGCATTCACAACATGGCCGCCACAGGCCGCGGTCCGGCTGTCTGCTCCACGCCTCTTCCCTTTTAACTAGCGCAATTAGACGTCTCTTTTAACGCCGGCGCTGTCCATTATTGATGCGGGCGAGAAACCGTTCATAATTGCCTGCAAATAGGCAGTGCGGACAGTTTAACACTAAGAACTCAATCAGTTCCAACACACTTTATTTTTCAGCCTGTTCTAAGACAAACAGAAGAAAGAAAGAAGGATGGAGAAAAAAATAATCCGAACGTACACACAAAGGGCTTTTTCAAATATATTTTCCTAGATAAGGGTCCTTTGCTCAGTGTGAGACTTTGTTAGCACAGTACTACGTGGTCAAAGCCACCCACACTCAGTACAATGCAACATGGTCAAAACATGTCTCTCTTAGTACAGTACTACATGGTCATAGACTCTCTCTCTCTTAGTACAGTGAGACATGGTCATAGCCTCTCTCTCTTAGTACAGTGTGACATGGTCATAGCCTCTCTCACTTAGTACAGTGTGACATGGTCATAGCCTCTCTCTCTCTTAGTACAGTGTGACATGGTCATAGCCTCTCTCACTTAGTACAGTAAGACATGGTCATAGCCTCTCTCTCTCTTAGTACAGTGTGACATGGTCATAGTCTCTCTCACTTAGTACAGTGAGACATGGTCATAGCCTCTCTCTCTTAGTACAGTGAGAGATGGTCATAGCCTCTCTCTCTTAGTACAGTGTGACATGGTCATAGCCTCTCTCTCTTAGTACAGTGTGACATGGTCATAGCCTCTCCTCTCTCTCTTAGTACAGTGTGACATGGTCATAGCCTCTCTCTCTTAGTACAGTACTACATGGTCATAGCCTCTCTCTCTCTCTTAGTAGTGTGACATGGTCATAGCCTCTCTCTCTCTCTCTTAGTACAGTGTAACATGGTCATAGCCTCTCTCTCTCTCTCTCTCTCTCTCTCTCTCAGTATAGTACTACATGGTCATAGCCTCTCTCTCTCTCTTAGTAGTGTGACATGGTCATAGCCTCTCTCTCTCTCTCTCAGTACAGTGTGACATGGTCATAGCCTCTCATCTCTCTCTCTCTCTCTCTCTCTCTCTCTCTCTCTCTCTCAGTTAGTTAGCACCGCAGTACATGATCAAAGCCTCAACAGAGCAGATGATCGGAACTGAAAGGACATTAGTCTTTTTTTTGCCTCCCGATAATGAACACTCCCATTGAAGTCAGACTCAAGAGTGAAGACTGAACCTCTTCCCGAGCCTGATAGGGCTTTGTAACCCACGCGTGAGCGGGGAGGGGCAATAACAGCCGGCAGAGAAAGGCCATGTGGCTGCACACAATGGCAGCCATTATGTGGGAATACTAATAGGGTTATTCTGAAACTGGAGGTCAGGGTTCTAGCCTCATAACACGGCAGATAAGGATTCTGGGATACCATGCCAAAGCATCGCCCTCACGGAATTGTCTTTCATATTAATATCTGCTCATATCTGCTTAATAATCTTATGGGAAGTTTATTAATCCACCTTTGAACCAGGATCACAGCTACATTGGCACCTGCCAGAGCTTTCTGAATTATTTTTAAACATGGTGGAAATGATCGAGAGACAAGGAAGGATAGTCTTTATTAGCTGACCTTTTTCTCTTGTTAGAAATTTCATCCCTGGACAGAAAAAGTCACTCTACGATACAGGCAAGTAGGAAGTCTGCCGCCTTAGTCCTTCTCTTATCTGTGTACTCCATCTCATGTGAATATATTGCAATATACGGCAATAACTTATTTCGCTCAGAAACGCACTAACAATACGGATCTAACCTTGCGAAAGGGCAACAGAAGTCACAGGACCCCAGAGAGACCGTCGCTACATAAAATGTCAAAGAACGCCGTTCGTCTGGCCCGAGGTTTTTACGGCGGCGTTCGCCTCGGCCAATCGGACGCGTGCCCTGCCGCCCTGCCCAGACAGCGCGCGACACCGCGCACATGGCGGAGGGCTACAGACAGCCAGACAGCTGCTCCGGCCACCCTCCCCATTAACTCCGCCGATTACCCACCGCAACCTCAACATCTGCGTCCTCGAAAATAGCACGGCCGCGACGACGTCCGTCTGACGTTAATCCGAGCAAAGTTTTGTCGGGGGGTTCTCCTTCAATTGTTTCTCCTCCTCTCCTCTAAATTTAGAACAAACGGACTGAAGTGAAGGCGGTGAGAAGGAAGGTTGAAATTTGGCGAAGAGGAGAAGTGATAATTGCCGTCCTGGAGGATCGGGAAGCTGTTGATCTCTGGGGGGTTTGGATTCTCAGCCCTGAAGAGAAGAAGCCTGTTAAAAAACAGAGACCTGGGACACGGCACGTATCGAACGCAGCTGTAGCCATAAAGCTTCAATTTCTCAAAAAAACGGCCTTAATTGCATCCTTGCACTCGAAGGATGCATCTTCCGAGGTTAAAAGGTATTTTGAAATCTCCTGAAAGTGAAACTGTGCGCTTCACTAGATCATTGTCCTTTTCTTGAGTAATTTTCCCAACGGTAGTCTCTAACGCTTTACTGCCTCTTCATTTGACTGAGAACGACAACATTCAGGCTCTTTTCGGTGCATTTGCTCTGTTAGGCTTGAAGTGGCAATGCGGGAGCGTTGGCCAGTGTCCCAGGGGGATAGGCTCCTCTACTAAGACTCAACAGCCGTCCTTTCAGTTCCGGAAACTTCCGCCTATATCCAGCCATACAACCCATTATAATTTAAAAATAATTTTGTTTAACCAAATCGACTAACAGTCGATTAGATTAAGCAGAGGACAATCCCCTGGAGCAAAGTGGGGTTAAGGGCCTTACTCAAGGGCCCAACAGCTGTGCAGATCTTATCATGGCTACACTGGGGCTTGCACCACCAACCTTCCGGGTCCCAGTCATGCTCCTTAAATGGTAAATGGCAGGCATTTATATAGCACCTTTATCCAAAGCGCTGTACAATTGATGCTTCTCCATTCACCCATTCAAACACACACTCACACACCGACGGCGATTGGCTGCCATGCAAGGCCCCAACCAGCTCATCAGGAGCATTTGGGAGTTAAGCGTCTTGCTCAGGGACACTCCGACACAGCCCGGGCGGGGGATCGAACCGGCAACCCTCCGACTGCCAGACGACTGCTCTTACTGCCTGAGCCATGTCGCCCCTAGGCCACTAGGCTACAGGCTGCCCCATTCTGAGCCTGAAGATCTTCCACCCCTGACGTCCCCGGATAAAAGGAAGAGCACGTGACAGAGAGGAACAGCCCGAGGTGCTAGCCAGACCAAAAGGAGCACTAATGGGTCTTACACTTCCTTGTTCAGTCCCCTGTTTTCCGTTTTTGACCAATTCTCTCCAGTGTACCTTGCAAGGCTACAACAAAAATCAATAGAGGGGTGAAACTTTTTCTCCTAGAATAAACTTTAAAAGGTATTCACACCCTGTCTGGGCAGGCAGTGGAAACGAGAGGCTTCCTCAAACCCAAAATTGGTGAAGTTAACACAATATCATCAACAGTGACTCATCAATTTCACTCAGCAAAAGTACACTTCACCGGTTCACACACAATCAAAGCTTTCAGCCAATCGCAGCATTGTTTGTTACTTAATACTTAATATGAATAGGGGAGACTGAGGAAGACATTGTTTGACGTTGAAACATCACAAACATGGGCCGTATATAAATGCCCTCCCATTGATTAAATAATATAAGGTCTGATACGATATCTGAATGACATAAATAATACATCCAACGTTCAGCTCCTGGTCCAGCAAGGCTAAGACTCCCGTTAGCCTGAGCACAATCACAGCTGTGTGATGGTGTGAGATGTTAATACAGCCACGCATGCAGCTTCTGTGAAAAAACGGTTTACAAGACGCGAATGCCTAACATCGCCGTGGTATTTTAATAAAATCTCCCAAATTAAAAATGTCTGTGGCTGAATTAATTGGCAATAGGGACAAGGAAAATCTTCTCATTTCCGAAATTGCCGCACTCTCTCTTTAACGAGTCGCGAACAACAACAAACCGGGTAATTTATTATTTATTCTTTTTTTTTTTCAGTTTCGGTTTTTATCACATCCCCTCAAGACATCGAGGAAGACAAATTACTGCTAAGTGCTTTCCTCCAAACATATTAAATATTGTAGATTATAACCATTATAGGTAAAGCTCCTGGCTAAAAGATTAAAGCATTCCAATTAGTTTCCTTTTCAGCTTTTCCCGGTTTTGGTTCCACATTATTTTTTGACATATTGCCTCTTAAGGAATAATCTAGAAGCGGAATCCTCTAATTTGTTTTGGTGAAGTGTTTAGCATATTTCCAATTGTTTACCCTGACATCGCCATAGCGCCCACTCAAAAGGTCAGAGCGGCATCTCTGGGAACGCACAGCGTGTTATTAATGACCCGCTACCAAAGATGTGGCGGACATCGAACATTTTACATCTACTGCAGAACCCCCGACACCACCAACGGTGAAATAATAACTATGAATTAGGAATTAAAAAACTTTTTTTTCCTAACATTTTCAAACGAGTTCCATCAAAGTGTTGAGCACAGAATGAAAAAGTGACATTTATTTGGTTGGTGTTTCCACACGTCAGCAGGGCAGAGGCCAGAATGAAATGCAAGCGATCTCACAGAACATCGGAACATTCCGGAACATTTCTGCGACGTGCTGAAATTGAGGTTAGCTATAGCATATATATTTTTTCTCGCTCGTACTGATCTTGCGGAGATCAAGGTTGACGGAACGCTGAACGTTTTACTGCAGGGACCGTTTCTCTGGGCAAAAATAGGCGCAGGTATTCTGGGTTAAAAAAAATATAAACACACAAATTTCAAGGTTTCCATCGCGAGCCACCATTTCCTTTCGGTTTTTCCCCCGCTGACGCGCCAATCAATTCAGCTAGGATCCGTCGGCCCGGCCGGACTGGAAGCATCCTCTTCCTCCGGAGTTTGTGTGTGAATTTGTGCAGACTGCAGGCTGTCAGAGCGTGCTGGACACGGGGAGGGGAGGAGGGGGGGTGAAGGCCTTATCGGAGGGGAAGGTGGCGGTGTTGGCAGAGTGGGGGGGGGGATAGGGGGGGTTTAATGCATTAGTGGTGAGCAGCTGTCCCGAGCGATCGATGCACCTCTCTGTCACCACTGATGGACTCTGGTGCTGACAGGGTGCATCACTCACATCTGCCTCCGAAAAGGACACCAGTCTCACATGAGCAACGCGGGGCCGGCGGGCAAGAGCTGTGCATTATGGGTACACCACCGCCGCTGTGCTGCAGTGGTGCATTATGGGTACACCACTGCCACCACGCAGGGAGAGACGAGCATTATGGGTAAACCACCTATAGCTGTGCATTATGGGTACACCACGGCCACTATGCCACAGTGGTGCATTATGGGTACACATCTGCCCCTACGCTGGGAGAGAGAGGGAGAGAGAGGGACCCAGCAGCCGGTGGAGAGTGTATCAGACGGGCACATTTGTGCGATGCGTCTAACACACAGTGTGTGTTCGTGGAGCAGTCAGTCTGCATCGCAGTGCATAGGGAGGATGGACTTGGCTGAGCGAGAATGCACGGCAACGTACTTATACTGCTATCCGTCACCCGCCCCAACGCCCTAACATCACCGCTCATATCTCTAACGTCCAATCAGATTTATTTGCCTGCACCACCACAATACGCTTTCAAAATAATAGCGCCTGCTGCAATAGAAATATGATTGTTTTTCAAATATATAATTAGCTTTATTCCAATGTGACACTTGTCAGACCTTGCCGCTTCGGAACTGTTATTGTGGAATTGTTGGAATTACCAGATGAGACCTTGGATGAACTCAAACTTAAAATTCAGAAACACAAAGTTAATGCTCACTTCATCACAGTTTCACACTCATTAGCGCTCTCTCGTGTGCTTCTGGAGATCCTCAACACAAGATGGCACACATGCACACAGTATGACACTGACATTTTTCTTTTTATGTATGTTTTTAATATTTTTAAGAAATGTGGGCAAATATTTGAACATATTTCTGTTTATATATACACTCACTGCACTGAGCACTTTATGGGGGGGGGGGGGTTTGTTACATGCCTGTTTCTGCGCTGGATTAACCCCCACATCAAAGAAAAATAAAAAGTGAAGTACAAAAAAGAATATTTTTCAGACATTTGTCATCCGTATTTGTGCCTCTCAGCAGGGGGGATTACACAGCCTCCTGGCTGCGACAGTGTGTGGGGCTCCTGTGCTTCCAGGCTCTCCCCCCGGAGGAACAGGTGGCCAGCCTCCACCCGGCAGCGCCCAGCCGGGGGAGGGATGACAGCAGAGAGAGGGAGCAGGAGCCAAAATAAATAAACAAATAAACGGAGGAGGGACAGCTCCGCTTCTTTCCCGAGTCCGGGCGTCACGACGGAGACGCCGCGCTGGCGTCCGTCCAGCCGCGCGCCCAAGCCAGAACGCCGCGGGGCGCGGACACGGAGACGCTCCCCACCGCCCAACCCGAGAGGCCTCCACCCCCACACGCGCGCGCGGCGCTGACTGATGACATCATCGCGCCGTCTTCTGAACGGGACGTTCCTTCCGGAATCATCTGCGTGTTCAAAGAGGTTTTGTAAAGCCCCCTTTGACTCCGGTGCACAAACTTTTCAGCGCTCTTAACCGCCGCGATTCTTTTTGCGGTTTCTAACGCCGGCAGAGGATCAAGTGAGAGGGAGGGGAGAACACAGAACCACACTGACCCGGCCCGGCCTGCACGGTGCTGTCCGTGTCATTTCCATCAACTCTGGGGTCCGCTCCTC
Source organism: Conger conger (assembly GCF_963514075.1). Lineage (NCBI taxonomy): Eukaryota > Metazoa > Chordata > Actinopteri > Anguilliformes > Congridae > Conger > Conger conger. The sequence continues at coordinate 6,008,534 of NC_083767.1, forward strand.
TGCTACTCTCTAAAGCGTCTTTACAGTCCTCCGTAAAAAGCGCTATATAAATAAAACCAATGATGATCACAGTTTAACACTGATCACGGAATAATCATACATGTCAGACTGTCCAACTTCCTCCTGGAATCCAAACCCTGAAGAATGTTCTTTGCTTTGACACTTCTCTGTCGTTTATTTCTGGGCCAAGTTCGGTACACAATCCTAAAACTTTTTCAGAAAGTCTGTATAAAATGCAAAACAGACAGTCAAAATGAGCCACGCATTCTTATGTTGAGCGCAAGTCGGTATTTGTTTTCCAGATACGCATTGAAAAGCACTTCATGATATTGATCCACGCCGATGTTTAAATCTGTTTTCACGAGGCGCATCAAAAATGAAGCTCATCGAGCACCAACAATTACAATGTCATCCGTAATGTCTGTTATCAACGGCAGCGGAGAGGCCCATTCTGAATAAACACGCACCGCACTCGCAAAAACAGCTATTATGATCTTTCAAAAGCCAGAGCGCTCAAATGAAAAGTTTAAACAAACACGGCCCCCTCTTTCAACTTAAGCTGCCAATAAACAGGATCATATGGGCCGGTCGATATCAGACACGACGCACGTATCGAGTACGCTGACGCTGAATAATTACTCGCCACTTCGGCTCCTATTAAACGGCAGTGCTGATGTGGAGGGTGTGGCCGTTAGATGTTTTATCGTTAGGCCGCGATGGCTCATCATTGTTATCAGCCATTACACGGAGACCCTCGCAGCGGGTAAAGCCTCTGGATGGGGCGTGTCACTGATCGATGGGGCCGACGCTGCACCCCCCCACCCAAAAACAGGGGGGCCATGTTGTGAAGAGTCAGGGAGCCATTTCCCGTGCCCAGGGCGCTATAGCACAGCCCTCCCGCTTTTAGTGCTTATCGATGGTGAGGACACCAGGCCCCTACAGGGTACAAGCATTTGTACCTTTTTAGGTACTTTGTAACTTTTCACGGCTTTATTTCACTACAGTACAGCAGCCCTCCCATTTCATAGCGTTTATCGGTTGAGGGGGACACAGTCTGCACCCCTACCTAAAAACAGGAGCGATGTTATGATGTGCTCGCGGCACTGGAGAGGGAGAAACATTACCTGTAGCGAGACGCTCCAGCCTCTTCCCGTGCTCCGGAGGAATGGCGTACCTGGGGAAAAAGAACAAAGGCAGGAAACGCATCAGTCACGCCAGACAGCCGGAGAGGAAGCGCTGCCTTCACATCAGACGCACGGGGGACGCTGGAGAGAAGCGAATAAACGTTATTCTCTCACGGAAAACACGATGATTCAGCCACAGCCACAAACACGGTCACAAAGAGAGAAACTCGTCTGGACTCTGAGAGGAGAACAAACACGGTCACACACACAGAGAAACTCGTCTGGAGCGCAGCTCCTGAAGTCTGAGAGGAGAACGAACATGGTCACACACACAGAGAAACTCGTCTGGACTCTGAGAGGAGAACAAACACGGTCAGAGAGAGATACGTCTGGAGAGCGGCTCCTGCAGTCTGAGGAGCAGAAACAGCGCCGGGGTGTTCCTTTGTGAGTCCGTCACCGTGAGCCATATTTCAGCGCCGTCGTGGCAACCACAGCTAAGTATGAAGAATGGTTTCATTACTCTCACGCGGGCGCAGATACATGACCACATCTTTAGCACCTTCAGGCCCGGAACCTTCCACACCATTTTCTGCCGTCTCCGATTGGCCAGGAGCCTGAGCCCACCTTTCACCTGAGAGCAGAGCTGGCCGGCGTGGGCGGAGGAAGCGTTTCCAGGGAGATGCAGAAGAGCTGTTGCCTAGCGCAGGCTTGATGCACAACTTCTTGCATGTGCACAGCAGAACCGCACAGCAGAACCGCACAACAGAACCGCACAGCAGAACCGCACAGCAGAACCGCACAACAGAACCACAGAGCATAAGTGCACAACAGAACCACACAGCAGAACCAGAGAGCATAAGTGCACAACAGAACCGCACAGCAGAACCACAGAGCATAAGTGCACAGCAGAACCGCACAACAGACCCATGCAGTAGTCACAGGTCACAGAACCACATCATCACAGTCACAGCCAGGCGGAGTGCCCTGTGCTGTCAGTCACTCTCAGCACCTGATCCATGAGCTCTGACCACAGGTCATACTGCAGCACAAGGGCACTGCTTACAGAGAGGGGCTGTAATCAATGAGGGGGTGTGTAGGGTGGGGGCGCGCATACAGGTTGATTAATGATGACCTCAGAGAGGGTAGGTGATCACAATGTCAGTGTCTCACACACACACACACACACACGATGCACGGACACACACTGTATATATATTGCCGATTCTGCAATAACGGGAAGATTTTTTTAAATGATTGAAACACCATTCTATTGGTCTCATTGTGATCCTAAATGTGCATACAGTACCTACACACAGTACCTGCACACAGTACCTACACACAGTACCTGCATACAGTGCCTGCATACACACAGTACCTGCACACAGTACCTGCACACAGTACCTACACACAGTACCTGCATACAGTACCTGCACACAGTACCTGCACACAGTACCTGCACACAGTACCTACACACAGTACCTGCACAAAGTACCTGCATACAGTACCTGCACACAGTACCTGCACACAGTACCTGCACACAGTACCTGCACACAGTACCTGCATACAGTACCTACACACAGTACCTGCACACAGTACCTGCACACAGTACCTGCACACAGTACCTACACACAGTACCTACACACAGTACCTGCACACAGTACCTGCACACAGTACCTGCACACAGTACCTGAACATGGCTGAACTTTGACAGCACTGACAGTGGTGACTCTACAGGTCAGTCAGAGTGTGGGCCAGAGGCAGGGGTCTGTCTCTGAAGGCACTCCAGCGCTTTACGGCCCTCCATGAGAGCGAGCGAGAGGCTCCAGGCACTTACAGAAATCCGCCCTAAGCCTGGAGTACAAACAGAGTCCAATCTGCCACTTAGACCTGCCGGCTGCACCGTCAGCTCGGGAATAAACTCCGGGCAATATCCCACTAATCTGACCACTCAGTCCCAGAATCCCCTCTCAGGAGCGGACGCTCCCTCTTCGGGGAATCCGACTTCTCATGCTCATCGCCCGCCATTCCCGCCAAATCCGTCAGCCGAGTTCAAAGGGCTAACACGCTGACCCCCATCTGACCTTGAGTCACAGAACATGATGAGTTTTCCACGTGCAATTACATTTCTTCAAGTATGCCTGGAGCGTAGCGGTTAAGGTGCGTGACTGGGACCCACAAGGTTGGTGGTTCAAGCCCCGGTGTAGCCACGATACGATCTGCACAGCTGCTGGGTCCTCAACCCCACACTGCACCAGGGGGCATTATCCCCTGTTTAGTCTAATCAACTGGAAGTCGCTTTGGATAAAAGCATCAGCTAAATAACATGTAAAAGTCTGGCGGAAATAAAGTTAGCGCCACAAGCCGCTATTCAGGAGGCTGCCGATTGGCTGTATTTGTTTAATCATCCTTCTCTCTGATCCTGGTGTTTTATGGGCATCCGCCAGTGACATAACTTTCCAGAACACCATTAACCTGGCAGTGAAAACAGGGGGCCAGTGACCGACCTCTGGAAAGCAAACGGCTTTGACCGCACTGACAGGAAACGTTTGACTCAAATTTTTTTGGTGTGCTGTGCTAGTACGATTAATCTGATAGCCACACTGGCAGTTCAGCCAATCGTGTCGCAAGTGGAAAATAAAATGTAAAAAAAGAAAGAAAAAAAAACGGAGCTTTTCTTTGATTTTTTTTTTTAAATAGGTGCTCGCTCTTAGTCTAATGTGACACACACGACCCCCATTACTTACACCTGTGATTAGAATCGTTTCATTTCACCACGGCAAATTAGAGATGCAATTATCAGTGATGCAAACCACGCCATCGTGTTTTGGGGGGGAAAGCAGCCAAATATTGGGGTTAAGATGCAACACAACACTGCCCTCTGGTGGTAGGAGGGTACTACACCAACAACAACTAAAAAGAGTATGATGGCCCATCTAGAAAATGCAGATATAATTGCACTGTTTGGACAAACCAAACCTTTTCTTCTTACATTGGAGATTTCACAAGAGCACACGAGCACCTAGCAAAGCAGGCGAAGAGTCCAGTGCATCAGCGCTGATGACACAAGTTGGGGGCAGACAGTACTACTAGCATTGAAAAAACTGTGGCGAACAGCGAATGGTGGCTCTCGTTATTAGCATGTCCACAGTGACTACAGCCAAAGAGTGAAAAGAGAACCAGAAGTGGTGAATCGTTCAGTTCAAACCTGGGTCAAATACGTAATTATTTTGGATTTAAAATAGTTTTCTACGCTTAACTGAGCTCGTCTGGTGCATTGCAAACAATAAAATACTGACAAAAAGTGCAAACCCCACCGTCAGGTCCTCATAGTTGGCTGAATTGCATCAGGAAAGATCACTTGAACACAGAAAAGTACTTGAATCCAAGAAAGAATATACTATATTTGACCCAGGTCTGGTTCAGTTTGACCGTATTTCAGGAAAACCTGAAGGCCATATCGCGAACCTGTCTATGCCCCATTTAACTCGCCTGTCAAATCTTTCATTTACTCCACCCCCCCTCCCCCCGTCCCCTCTCCGAAAACCTGCACCCCACTCCCCCTGTCCGGGCAGGTGTCAGAGCACAGAATCGATACAGTTCTGGCTTCAATCTGCCCTGCAGGCAGACTTCAGTCCACCTGAAATTTACAGCACTTGTGAGGACCAGAGTGTTTGTGAGGACCAGAGTGTGTGGGAGGACCAGAGTGTGTGTGAGGACCAGAGTGTGTGTGAGGACAGAGTGTGTGTGAGGACCAGAGTGTGTGTGAGGACCAGAGTGTGTGTGAGGACCAGAGTGTGTGGGTGCAATCCTGGGCTCCAGACAGCTACAGACTGTTACTCTACAGGGACACAGCACCAAAGACTGAGAGAGGGAGAGAGTGTCAGTGTGTGTGTGTGTGTGTGTGTGTGTGTGGGTGTGTGTATGTGTGAGTGTGTGTGTGTGTGCGTGTGAGTGTGTGTATGTGTGAGTGTGTGTGTGTGTGTGTGTGTGTGTGTGTGTGTGTGTGTGTGTGTGAGAGAGACAAAGATGGATACTGAGAGAGAGATAGAGAGGGAGAGAGAGGCAGGGAAGCAGAAAGACGGAGAGACCGTGATAGAGGGGGGGAAAACAGACACAGAGGTGGCAGCAAGAAAGAAAGGAGGGAGACCAAGACACGGGCGGGGAGGAATTAAGGAACGAGAGACAGAGGGATGAAAGGAGTGGGGGCAGATACAGAAAGAGGAGGGAGAGAGAAGGAGAGGCGGAGAGGTAGAGAGAGGTTGGAGGAGAGATAGAGAGAGGTTGGAGGAGAGATAGAGAGAGGGAAGAAAGGGAGATGGAGGGAGGTAGAAGGAGTGACAGAGGGGTAGAGAGAGGTTGGAGGAGAGATAGAGAGAGGGAACAGAGGGAGATGGAGGGAGGTAGAGGGAGTGACGGAGGGGTAGAGAGCTCTCTCTGACAGCAGGGCCAGATGCATGATGGGCTCTAATGAAAGCTGACTAGCTGCACAGGAGGGGCCCCCTGACAGACAGACAGACAGACAGACAGACAGACAGACAGACAGACAGACAGGCAGACAGACAGACAGACAGACAGACAGACAGACAGGCAGACAGGCAGACAGGGACCCGCGGTCTCATCGCAGGAACCCGCCGGCTCCGCTCCGCCCTCCTACAGAGGACCTCCAGCGAGACGAGGCGGGCGCAGGGGACGAGTGCTGTCGTCTGCAGCCGTAACAAAGGCTGTCACTCCAGGGGTTACCATGGAAACATGCCGGGCCCTAAAGCCGTGCGTGAAGAACATTCCGCAAACCGACGTCATAAAAACTGAAAAGCCAAACCCTCCCAACCGTGTCCTCCACAGCACTGAACTTTACAGTGTATTAATGGAATTTGGCAGACGCTCTTATCCAGAGCGACGTACAGTTGATTAGACTAAGCAGGAGACTAAGCCTCCCCAGGAGCAATGTTAAGGGCCTTGCTCAAGGGCCCAACGGCTGTGCGGATCTTATTGTGGCTACACCGAGGATCGAACCCCCGACCTTGCGGGTCCCAGTTGCGTACCTTAACCACTACACTACAGACCGCCCTTTTTCCACATAGCTTTTCTTTCAAGTGTGAAAAGAACGAAAAGATATTAGAGGGTAAAGAGGTAAAGAAAGGCAGAAAGAAAGACAGACCGCCATTTCCGCCAAACTTGAGCCCCAAGTTGCCGCCCAACAGGCCCGGACAGATCGATATTCTACCTGTGCAGCGCCCGCTAACGTGCTAATTATATACGATTGGCTAAATGATCCGAGGCAGGGAGAGGCCCGGGCGATTATGACGGGGATAAATAACGGGAGAAGGATCCGTGGGATTGGGAGCGGGCTCTATCCCAGCCGGAAGACCATTATCCGCAGGCAGCTCTTATTTCGCTGTGACTAATATATTTAACCTGGATATGGATTCTGTGATAGTTCCGGGTGGATGGGCCGAGCCACCCCGGCGGGAAATTGGGCCGTCGGCCTGCCAACGGGAGGGAGGGAGCCGAGGGCCTCTGCTGCCCCCCGGAGGCCAGAGAGGGGAAGTGCAGCTCTGCGCGTTTCTCTGTCCGCGCTGGGGCCACATGGCGCTTAAGCAGGGGAGAAAAGACAAGAAAGGAGCCGACACAAAGAACAGAAATAAAACAACGATCCAGAAAACAGATTAAAAATAAATAAATAAAAGGAGTCTGTCGCTAATCCTCTCGCATGGCGGGCAGAAATATCAGCGAAGGAAACGGGGTCCAGCTGATTAAATCCCTTTCTCGCCCGTGTCAGAGGTCAACGACCTCACAGAGGTGAAGGGATTCTGGGAAATTCTTTTTTTGGGGAGGGGGGACACACACAGTAGCAAACACCGCGCACCTCTTTCCCCCCGTTAACCCAATTACTCTTATCGGCGGGAAAGTCTCCGTTATTCGGGGCAGCCTCTGCCACCTGATCAGATAGTCGCCGCAATATCTAAAATACGCCGCGCCCTCAATCTGCCGCCTTTGTTCCTCTGCGGCGGTATTAGACGCGGGCTTACCGCTCGCCCGGAATCACATTAGCGGCGCGGCGGCTTAGCGGCGCGTTATCGGCTCAGAGCGGCTCGGAAAGCCGCCGCGAACGCGCTCTCCCCCGCGCCTCCCAGGTGTTCGTTACCGCCGCCCTTTCTCCGCGACTTTAGCGCTTATCTGTGACGGGGCGCCCGCCCCGGCCGGCCTCCATTTTGAGTCAGGACTCCCAGGACTCGGGGGACGCCCTTATATGGGCACACGGCGGTTTAACGCTGAATTACCCTTTTAAGATCCGCAGTGCTAAAGGTTGGACAATACGCCACCAGGCCTTTTATACTAAGGCCTGATTACCAGTGTAACTACACTTTGCATGAACAATTTACAACTTCACTACTAAGCATGAGACTTTTAATGAAACAAAGAAAACCTTTTTAATTAGAAAGCTTGCTTAAAAAGGGAACTATACATAACTGAATTCACACAGCTAGGGCTCACACAGGTAGTGTTCACACAGACAGTGCTCACGCAGGTAGTGTTCACACAGGTAGTGTTGACACAGGCAGTGTTGACACATGTAGTATTCACAGATGTAGTGCTCACACAGGTAGTGCTCACACAGGCAGTGTTCACACATGTAGTGCTCACACAGGTAGTGCTCACACAGGTAGTGCTGACACATGTAGTGCTCACACAGGCAGTGTTCACACAGGCAGTGTTCACACATGTAGTGCTCACACAGGCAGTGCTCACACAGGTAGTGTTCACACACGGTGGCTCATAACCCGCTCTCGGAGGCAGCATCGCTCCGTTTCGTTGCCCCTCTCTTTCACGTCTGTCAGCCACCGGCAGCTCCGCTCAGACGGGGGGGGCGCGTGTTTATTCACACCGCCACAAACACCCCGTCATCTGCTGCTCTCCCCTGGACCTGCCCGTCCTGACAGCCAGGGCAAGGGGGGGGCACCTCACCCAGCCCATAAATTACCCAGCATCCCCCAGTCGCTTCATCTGGGGACCTTTCTCTGTCAAGTGTTTAGTCACTTAATTAGCTGTAGGATTACACCATCTGTTGACCAATAGCAACATCATTTGCTTCGTCTCCGCTCAATTCAGGTAGGACAATTACGAGCCCTAACGCAAAACAAAGAGCTGTCACTTAAAAGAGGGGTGTCTGGAGGGGAATATCAATGAAGTACAAAGCAGTTTGTGTGTGTGTGTGTGGGGGGGGGGGGGGAGGTTAGAGTGTCAAATACGCCAGCGTACACAAGAATAAACGTCAAAAGTGTGCAACAATAACCAAGAAATTAAATGAGACAGACTGTCAAACTGTTTGGAAAATGGCTACAATATGAAGGCCCACTGAGACACTAAGCAACTGCACAGAAACAGAAGTGAGGTTCCTTTTCCCTTTGTGATGCAATAACATGTTCGGTTTCTCTTTGTGATATAATAACATATTCATTTTCCTTTTTTTGGTGTAATAACATATTCATTTTTCCTTTGTGATGTAATAACAGGCTAATTTTCTCTTTGTGATGTAATAACATACTCATTTTCCCTATGTGATGTAATAACAGGCTCATTCCCTTTATGATGCAGTAACAGCCGGTCTCTGTAGCCTGCATATGAGCATGCCAGGGTTGTGCAGGGGAAACTGAATGGCAGTAATGTTGTATGAATTACTGAGCACCTCTCCAGAACCACTGATCCAGACTGCGGTCAATACCTCATTACCACAGAGAGAGCAAACGGGCCTGTCAGAAATCAAACCTGAACCAGGCCTGTCCGAAGACAGCAGAGATGACGGAGCTGTTTAACGGTGAAATATCTCTCAGTGTGGCCGGAGCTGAACTACTACTAACACAGAGGGCGGTTCTGTTTCACTGCGTCACGGTGGGGTAGCACAGCGCCGTCGCCTAGCAAGCAGGAGGTTCTGGGTTTGAGTCCCAGCTGGCCTGGATCCTCTCTGCGTGTAGTTTGTATGTTCTTCTCCTTTTCCCACAACAAAAACATGTAGGGCAACAGGGTCTTACCAGGATTTGGGCTCTCCGAAGTGGAGGTAGTTGATGCTGTAGAGGTCCATGTCCTCCGTGTGCCAGGCGAAACTGGTCTTCCACATCCCAAAGTACAGGTACGGCGTGTTCACGCCCTGGATCGACACCCCGCAGTCCTCCTCGATCACGTCCAGGATGGAGTTCAGGTGGCCGATGTTCCACTCCTCTACGCCCTGAGAGAGACACGGGCCATCAGAACCAGGCCAGTCCGATCCGAGGGCTTCTACACCATGCAGAACTTACTACCAGTTTATTACATGGTAATTACACTCTAACTGTCCAAAAAGTGTGCTCAGCTGGCCTATGAACTTCTGGAGTCAGCGCACACACTCACACTCATACACACACTCACACACACACACTCACACTCACACTCACACTCACACTCACACTCACACTCACACTCACACTCTCACACACTCACACTCACACTCTCACACACTCACACTCACACTCACACACTCACACTCACACTCACACTCACACTCACACTCACTCACACTCTCACTCTCACTCTCACTCTCACTCTCACTCTCACTCTCACACACACACACACACACACATACAAACACACACACACACACACTCACACTCACACACTCACACTCACTCACACTCTCACTCTCACTCACACTCAAACACACACTCACACTCTCACTCAAACACACACACACACACACTCACTCACCCACTCACACACACACACACACACACACACACTCACTCACACTCACACACTCACACACTCAAACACACACTCACACACACTCACTCACCCACTCACCCACTCACACACACACACACACACACACACACACTCACACTCACACTCACACACTCACACACTCACACACTCACTCACACACTCACACACTCACACACTCACACACACTCACACACACTCACTCACACTCACTCACACACACACACACACACACATACAAACACACACACACACCTCGTCATACAGGGTCCCGTTCACGTCTGCTCCGTAGATGGGGGAGACAAAGGTCAGGTTCTTCCAGTACTTTCTCTCCAGGTCCTCGTAGTTGAGGTAACGGGGGGTGCAGTACCTGGGGGTGTGAGAGCAGGGCAATCAGGCAGGAAACGGCACAGCAAGGCTCCGACCAAAAACAGGGCTGACGGGCACTGTGGAGAGGGCTGCTGAACTACGCTGAATTATGTAGAACTTACTTTATGTGTACCTTTGTATATGCATGCACGTGTGTGTGAGAGAGTGTGCATATATGTGAGTGTGTGTGAGTGTGCGTATATGTGAGTGTGTGTGAGTGTGCGTATATGTGAGTGTGTGTGAGTGTGGGTGTGTGTGAGTGTGTGTGAGAGAGTGTGCGTATATGTGAGTGTGTGTGAGTGTGTGTGAGTGTGTGAGTGAGTGAGTGTGCGTATATGTGAGTGTGTGTGGGTGTGTGTGCGTATATGTGAGTGTGTGTGGGTGTGTGTGAGTGTGTGTGAGAGAGTGTGCGTATGTGAGTGTGTGTGTATATGTGAGTGTGTGTGAGTGTGTGTGTGAGTGTGGGTGTGTGTGAGTGTGTGTGAGAGAGTGTGCGTATGTGAGTGTGCGTATATGTGAGTGTGTGTGAGTGTGCGTATATGTGAGTGTGTGTGAGTGTGTGTGTGAGTGTGGGTGTGTGTGAGTGTGTGTGAGAGAGTGTGTGTATATGTGAGTGTGTGAGTGTGTGTGTGAGTGTGGGTGTGTGTGTGAGAGAGTGGGTGTGTGTGAGTGTGTGTGAGAGAGTGTGTGTATATGTGAGTGTGTGTGTGTGTGAGTGTGTGTGAGTGTGAGAGAGTGTGCGTATATGTGAGTGTGTGTGAGTGTGTGTGTGAGTGTGAGTGTGTGTGAGTGTGCGTATATGTGTGTGTGTGAGTGTGTGTGTGAGTGTGTGCGTATATGTGAGTGTGTGTGAGTGTGCGTATATGTGAGTGTGAGTGGGTGTGCGTGTGAGTGAGTGTGTATGTGAGTGTGTGTGAGTGTGAGTGTGAGTGTGGGTGTGTGTGAGTGTGTGTGTGAGTGTGGGTGTGTGTGAGTGTCTGTGAGAGAGTGTGTGTGTATATGTGAGTGTGCGTGAGTGTGTGTGTGAGTGTGTGTGTGTGAGTGTGGGTGTGTGTGAGTGTGTGTGAGTGTGAGAGAGTGTGCGTATATGTGTGTGTGTGTGTGAGTGTGTGTGAGTGTGCGTATATGTGAGTGTGTGTGAGTGTGTGTGTGTGTGTGTGTGTGTGTGAGTGTGTGAGTGTGTGTGTGTGTGCGTATATGTGAGTGTGTGTGAGTACGTGTGTGTGTGAGTGTGTGGTGTGTAGGACACTCACTGGTCACTGTTGGCCAGCCTGCGGAACTCCTGCACGGTGAGGGGTTTCTTCTGGATGTTGTACTGGGTGAAGAGGCCTGACTGCCCCGCCACCATCTGCTGAATGGGGGCGTGGATCACCAGCTCATCTATGTCGTCATAGCTACGCCTCGGCCGCCAGCCCTTGGGTGGGATCACCTGAGGAGAGAGAGGACATTACACCCAAACCCACACTTAGTACAGTCCAATTCCCCCTACAGAATCCATCCTGACAACTCTCTGGAATCAGCTCTTTGATTTTGATAATGGATGCAATGATAATGGATAATGTTACAATAAAGGATGTGAATCTATGGACAGGGGAACCCGAGACCAGCACTCAGAGGCCCGCGTGTCCAGTGGTGTCCTCAGTATGAACGTGTCTCAGTTCAGACCAGCTCATATAGAGGAGGAACAGGCCCGGTGCTCAGCCGCCAGACAGCGCTGCTCCCACTTCACTGGAACCCGGGCCGGGCCTCTCCTCAGAGTTAATCAGCAGCCAGTAACGGCGCTGTCAGCGCTCGCTGACGGCCTCCCGCGGACACGTCCCGCCGCGCGCTATCATCACTCACCGTCTGCAGCGACGCAACGCAAGGTTCCTCAACCTGCTCTTCACACGCCGCTGCGCCCTTAATGCAGGCCGGGAGTCTGTCCCTCAGCCACGGGGAGGAGGGAGGGAGGGAGGGAGGGAGGGAGAGGGAGAGAGAGAGAGGGGGAGAGAGAGAGGGAGAGAGAGAGAGGGAGAGAGAGGGGGAGAGAGAGAGGGAGGGAGAGAGAGAGAGAGGGAGAGGGAGAGAGGGAGGGAGAGAGAGAGAGAGAGGGAGAGGGAGAGAGAGAGAGAGCAGAGGGAGAGGGAGAGAGAGGGAGAGGGAGAGGGAGAGAGAGAGAGAGCAGAGGGAGAGAGAGAGGGAGAAGGAGAGAGAGAGAGAGCAGAGGGAGAGGGAGAGAGAGGGAGAGGGAGAGAGAGAGAGAGAGAGAGGGAGAGGGAGAGAGAGAGCAGAGGGAGAAAGAGGGCCAGAGAGGGGGAGATGTGGAGAGCAGTAGCAGAGGAAGCAGGTCCCTACCTTGGCCAGGCCTGCGCGGTGAGCCCCCTGGGCCTCCATGGACACCAGGTACTGGTTGAAGTCTCTAAACTCCTCCATGGTCGGCCGGAAGGTCATGATCTTGCAGGAGGGGTTGGCAGGGCCGCCCGCCTCTGCGTCCGCCATCGTGGCTCCGCAACCGGGCCCCTGAAAGGACAGGAAGTCAGGCCTCAGGCCCCTGGAAGTGTGCGCTGTGTGCGCTGTGTGTGGCAAAGGGATCCTGAAATTCAATTTACATAATATGATGGACAAGGGTGTAGTATTTCCAAATGGCCACTAGGTGGCAGCCCAACATCAAAAAGTAGTGAATACGCGCAGACCGCTTAGAAATTTCATTTACAGCAACATGCTTCCACAATTAAAAACACAGGTCATTAATAGCACTTCAGGCATACTACCGCTGCTTTTAACACCCGCAATGTCTGAACTTTTTAAAGATCGTTTTTATATTAAAATACATTTAAATGTCTCTTTGAGAAATAGAGAAAATTTCTAAAAGAGATCTTCCCAAAAAAAGGAAAGAAATTACACGTTTTTTTCCACACAGCCCAAACGTGTCCCATCAAAATGTTTGTGAAACACTCACAAAGTTCTCGACAAAGCCCAACATGGTCACAAGGTTTCCCATTCTGTGCCGTTTGGCAGACGCACGGTACAGCAGATAAGACCTCCTCACCACAGTCACCTCGAACCTGGCACATCTACAGAGCCTGTCTCAACAAGCATCAATTACTGCCTTTCCTTCTGGGCTGCGGTCCAACATGGCGGCTGGAAAACAGGGACTGTGGAGACTCTGATTCTGTCAGCGTTCACTCATTAACCTCACAGCGGCACTGAGATCAGGAGTGGTGTCGGCTGCGCACAGCTACCGCAGGGAAACCGCTCTCCTAAATTTCATCTCCACTGGAGATACAGTCAACCATCTACCACTGCACTCTGTATCCGCATATTGAAGGCACTAGTGTCCACACTGCAAGTAGCCTAGCATGCGCACTGCTCATATATCAACACTGCTACATGTGAACACAGAACGCCTGTAGCCAGTGCTTCTTTCAATAGTGGAGCGGAATTCATCCGTGGCATGTCAAGTCACGATCCTTCACGATCATTAACTTGCTGGTGATTGGACCATTCTTACCTCTCAAACTGACACTTTGAAAGCATACACACTTCTCAAAATACACTCCTTCTGAAAATATATGCAGCTATTCACGGGTGGCATTGCTGCCAACGTTTCAACATAATCCCAACGCACCAGGTTTTAGGAAATCAAATGCCACAATAGCCCCCTTATCTCCCCACCAGATAAATATTTGTTTATGTGTTATCTGCCATTATATGGAAGCAATAGGGCGCAGTGTTGACAGAAGGATAACTGTCACTGAAAAAAGAGAGTATCCATTTTGGTTTGGTTTGGGGCAGATTACAAGGACAGATTCTCTATTTAACCCTTTAAGGTGTAAAAAAAAATAATAATAAATTAATTTTAAAAAAGGTTGATTAGAACATACTTAACTGAACATTCTTCTAATGCTGATGCCACAATCAATACTGGCAACTGACAGCAATGGAGCTCTGGAACACCAACACAGAATTTTGAAATGAAAAGATTCCGAAAACACTACAGACTCCCCAAAGGTTCAACAGCCGTTAACATGAATCATATAATCCCAAACCAGACACGGCAATCAGAAAAGAGCCCAGTTTGCACCTTCTGACAATACTCTATCTTTGTGATTGACAGGACAATCAGGACAAATTTTATCATTATATGGCATTTCTACCCCCGTAGGTGTACATTATTGTTATTATTATTATTATTATTATTATTATTATTATATCGTTTACACCATTGTGCTGTCATAACTACAAACGCAGCACAGTTGATTTCAGAATATTTTATAGAATAAGTGATGGTATTACTTACATTCAGATATACATTCCACTGAGTAATCTCATCACACACACACACACACACACATTTTCTGCTGCTTTTGTTCCCTGTAATTTCGCTCACACACACCGCCAGGAGCTGCAATTTAAAGCTTTGCTTTGACAATTATGACACTGTTGTTCAAATTTGTTTTGCTTTGGTTTTCTTGTTTTGTTATAAATCCTTTTTCTTTAATTCCAGCAAAGGACAGATTGTTAAAATCTGGCATGTTGTCACAATGTTTTCATGATGGCAATTTAGACTTTCAAATCTACCCGTATGATTAGCAAACAACAAAACAGTTACCATTAATAGACTACATTGCTAAATGCTAAATCTCTCAATTGCTTTAAGCCACAATTAAAATTTTACAAATATTATGACAAAACATTTTGAAATTTAAGTGAACAATTTAGCCTATGATTTATTGTACTGGTTAAACTGAGAGAGGTGACATAAGGTTAAGACAACTTTAACATTATTTCCTTGTGAGCAGGAATTCCTGTACAAGTCGCGAGTAATTACATGTACAAATAACTTTGAAATAAAACAAAGTGTTCAAACACTTGTTTCAGTTGTGACAACATATTTGATGCTCATTAATTTGACTTTATTTTGCTATCAAGCACCGCCAAGCAGACCGTCAAGACGTTGCCTACTTGCTGATCAAACTATAGCCGGTCTATTCAAGATTTGCTTAAGAGATATAGTAAAATAGATATTGTTTAACATATCTCACAGAGGCCAGATACGTTTGGAAATTTCCCCGATGCAGTTTTGCTCGGCTGACTGTTTGTTTTGTTATCACAGCGCTCCACAGTCATAACACGTCATAGACTCCGCCCAACAAAGGCGAGTGTCCCGTGCAAAGTTGTCCTGTGTTTTCATCAAAAGGCATTGGTAGGCAGGGGTGGAGTTATCCGTGATCGGTTATAAAACGTTTTGGGGCCTTTTTAGGTTTCTGTGACTTATGTTTCAATGTCTTTTGTGGAGTAGGTTGCGGAAATGCTCTCCCCTTTACTGCTGTACTTCACAGCCGCAACCGAAACAAACGTGAACAACATACAATGATAAATCTCAGTCTGGAAATCACTGTAAAGCTCCAGAACATGCTTGCATTATATTTTGATAACGTTTGAGACGCAAGCATTAAACATGCTGAAAGTAATCAGCCGTTTCCCCAACTACGTAGCATATGCACGTATTACTATAATGCTCAATTTTATGAATTCGAAAAAATATTCCGATGCAGGTAAGACAAACCATTGTTCCAAAAACAGCACCTTAAGCCATATAGCTGACCATTGTGAACACATATGATAACTTATAAGAAGAAATGACCGCTCACGCTAACTCTAACGTTTTATTTTAACATCAGCTGTCCAACACGACATTGTTACCTAGCTAATTACTGTGCTGAGACCATACATGACAGACTCAAAATTGCAAGTCACAAAAATGTCTTAGAGATGGTACATATGAACAAATATACACAAAAGCTTTGCCGAATATTCAGCTAAGTTTTGAATTCTTCCACTTCCCTGCTAACGTGTCTGTTATCTATTGATGATGACAATGACACTGTCACCAGTAACGTTATCCCTCCTGCACGGTCAACACTACGAATCAACTTGGCTAGCTAGCAATCTGTCACAACAGCGGCAACTGTTAGCTAACATGCTAGCTATGTTTTTTAGCGAGACACCTCCACTAGACACACGCAGACAGACAATAGCCACAAATAGGCTAAGACCTAAACTAGCAAGCACTGGCTAATCAGATAACGTAGCTACAAACCAAGTTAAACTACGAAGCTGACATTGTCTGTAGCAAATTCTGGTACCCCACTGCACCGACAACAGGCCCTGCGTATTAATTTTCAACTGAGAGTGAGTCAAAACTGCTTATCCCTCTTGGATGACATGATATTGAGTAGCCAGCTAGCTAGCCTAGGCTACCATGTTCAAAATGTCATCACAATAAGCGACCCTAGCTAGCTTACCGTTAGCTGCATAGCCAGCTGAACAATTATGTTTGCTAGCCAGCTAGCAAACGTTTTTTTCATCCCTGATTGCTGGAAGAAACATTCTCATCTGCTGTCATTCTGCATATGACGTGCAGCCAGGCATTGCAACTTAAATTTATTCTTACCTGCGTGTAATGTCGCTGTATGAATTTATTGTTGTCTGTGTGTAGTTAAAAGTCCTCCAGTTTCTGACAGCTTGGTCCTTCTTCACTCCTCCCACAACGGACGAACACAACTGCCTCCATGAATAGACTCTCGGCGACTGGTGCAGCATCTTCGACACTCCCCCTAGCGGCACCAGCTAACCAGCACACCCATTTTATTTGAACCATGGGACGTTTGGTCACGTAGGCTTTTCATAATGCATCTGAGTTGGAATGCTGTTTTGCCTTCATACGCCACTGTACCGGACATTACAACATGGTTGGGTGACATCATCAATTTTACGGTCTGGTGCTGATCTACACCAAGGGTGCAGTCCGTAATATCCGAACCGTATGAATTATATGAATTATATAGGAATTATATTCATAATAGGCGAATTGTAGATAGAGAACTGGGCGTCACATGTGTACTCTGCATTGACATAATCTGAGAATCGAACACTTTAACAACTCTGGGGTACCACGTGGAATCACCCAGGACAATAGAACAGGAAGGGGTTGTCCAGAGGACATTTTCTCTAGAATTTTTAATTTCTCAAATAGTCATGAAGAAAGTTAATTTGGGAAGACTGGTGGCCAAGGTTAAGAGTTAGAGTTGTTTTGAAACAGTGGGTAATTAAGGAATGCTAATATATATCCTAGAGCTGTTTCAATGCAACTGCTTATAAAAGTTTTACCATGCATTAAAAAACATGGAGTAATGCCAATCGAATAAAACCTGTATAAAAATGCATTACTCAACACAATGCCAAGAAAGGAAATGCTTGTGTCAACAACATTTGAAAAAGAAAACTGCAAAGATAGAGTTTAAATGCTGTTTGTCTTTATGCGTCAGCTAAGCTTATTGTATTGAGTGTGAAATTGATTAGAGACAGCGTACCTGAACGCCATTCTTTGCCATTCCAAAAGGCCAGAAAACGAATCACATTTCAAGTCAAGTCCAGCAATAACAATGAATAGTAAATATGAAATATGAAATGAAAAAATGAAAGGAAAATATAATGCATAATATCAATTATATCTACCCCATTATCATTTAAGGATGTGTTAGGTTATTCTCTGGGCAACAACCTGGTTAAATGCTGCTTCATTTTTTATTTTTTTTATGTGTGTAATAAGTGTGTATATTTTCTGAAGTACAATGATACATTTTTTTAGCGCATTGAAACCTGTATTTTCATAGTGAATTATGTATGTGTCCTGTGAGTAAATTAGCCATAGCACAATTTGAGCTGTGAGTGGTGCTGTTGTGACACTGCGTGTTAGCCATGCCTAGCCTCAGCTTTTCTAAATATACGAAAAGGAAGAGTTCGGAGATTCAGTTTAGAGACGGAGCTTCAGCGAGCGGAGCAGCGGGAGTGGTTGTGCGTGTGCAAACATGGCTGCTCAGGATGAGCTCAGTAAGTTGCAACAAGCTAGTACGCCGGTCATTTAAAAGTGTTAAATAATTCCTATTAGCAAGTCAAGGCGTTGTTTGTTATCAGGTGCATTAACCGACATCGATTCGGCTGTGAACAGATTGTTTCACGGACACTTGGCTAGCAGAAGAGCTGATAGCCTACGGGCTAGCGCAATGCTTATGTCTAAAAATGGGCCTATACTGCACAGTCATGATCAGAAGCGAAAGTATTTGCGCAAAAAAAATGTTTTAATGGGCGTGTAAAATGTATACCAAGTGTGTTCGCTATTTTCCTAATTGTTACTAAATATTACGCTTGATAATGACCCTAACGAGCTGATTAAATAGTTATTTGCCGGACTGGTACCTGGCAGGCTAACTAGCTCTGTGTGTTTTTTCTATAGCATTTAGCAAGCTAGCTTGGGAGGGCGGTGGTGTGCAACGTTTAGGTTGCCAGCGAGATAGTTGTTGCCTCCTCTAAACTGATTGAGAATATTAATGTAGCTGAATATGGTGTTCAGTTAGACTAGCTATTCCCGTTGCATATTTCAGTAAAATACACATTTACCAAGCTGAAGTTGACGTGTTGTCAGTCATCCATTACTCGTTTATCTGTCAAGATAGCCGGTGAGCTAGGTGCCTTGCTTTATTGCAAATTGAAAGTAGCACTAGATGGTAATCTTTGTTACGTACTGTAGGCAACTGATTGCATGTTGAAAAGGCTAACTTGACAGCTAACTTCGTAACGTGTAACGTTATTGCTGGCAGCTTAAGTAATGATGTTGCGTTTGATGCAGCTTGCTGGTATACTGTAAGTTGTATCATTAATGCAAGTCAAGAGCTACCTTCTGTGAGATATGGCATTATGGTAAAACATTCGTACGCCAACGTGAATCCTATTTTGAGATCTTTAATTTTACCAGTTCTGGGTGTGATCTTGCTCTAACTAGCTTCTGCTTCGGCGGTGTACGTAGCTACATTTTGACACCATTACCTCATGCATGCAGTTAGGCCTGCTCCAAAGACAAACTAAAGAGGCCCTACTTTGACGGTAATATTGTGGGATCAATGGTCAAATGTTTTGGTATTACTCGAACCCACCCCAGCAAACGTCATTGTAAGCTTGCCTGATATGCCTGCAAACATAAATATATTGTAAGAGGAAGTGGTTGTCCAAAAAAGCTGCTGTCATCGATGCAATTGGGACATGTTACGACTCATTCATCTCCGTTTGAGCAGATCAACTGGAGCGTGTTTTCCTTCGCCTGGGCCACGCAGAAACGGACGACCAACTGCAAGACATCATATCCAAATTCCTCCCCCCAGTTCTGCTAAAGCTGTCCAGCACCCAAGAAGGAGTTAGGAAAAAAGTAGGCTCATTGACGTTTATGCCCTGTTTATGTTGCATATTGATTGATGCTGTCTTTTTTGTATATCAATTGAAGGATAAACGGTTGTTATCATCGACCAAAAATCATAGAGAATTCTGGGTAATCCGCAAAAACAGTGATGTTCATTCCTGGTCCCGGAGAGCCCCAGGGTCTGCTGGGTTCTATTTTTGCCTTAATAGCAGCAACCAGTTCAGACTCAAGAAACCAGAAAGTGCTCAGTAGCAACAAAAGGCAGCACACCTGGCAGCTCTCCAGGTCCAGGGATGAAGTCCACTAAAGCCGTGTAGACCTGTGAAAGCAGTTGGAGTTGCTACCCTTTTGATTTGGTTTCCCTCTCCTTCCCAGGTGATGGAACTGTTGGTCCACCTGAATAAACGCATAAAGAGCAGGCCCAAGATCCAGCTACCGGTCGAGACTCTGTTGGTGCAGTACCAGGATCCTTCAGCGGCCTCCTTCGTAACTGTAAGAGCTCTACATAACATCGTTTCATTATGTTGCAGTTAACTGACACTTTTATACAAAGCAAACTTAGTTGATTAGACTGAGCTGCGATCAATGCCCCCCTGGAGCAATATGGGGGTTACGGGCCTTGTTCAAGGGCCCCACAGCTGCACTGATCTTATTGTGGTTACACTGAGGTTTGGACCACTGACCTTCTGGGTCCCAGTCAAACAACTTAGCCACTAGGGTATAGGCTACCCCCACTGGTTGGTTTGTGAGTGCGTTAGTCGATTTGAACTCAGAATATCCGGCCATTTTCTGTGACTCCTAGTCACTCCTGAATGTGCCTAGGTAGCACTTCACTGTGGGATGGTGTTAAGAATCGACTCAGAAGCGTGCCGGATTGTTCCGGCATTTGTGCTGCCCTGCTGGCAGTTGAAAAGCACTCTGAAGGCCGTAGGCCGTCTGCTGAATCCCATCAGAGGTAGACAGCCGCTGCCTCTCTGACACGGCGACTGCACAGCTCAGCGGAATGAGATGCAGGGTCGGCTGACGGCTGACTCTCTCTCCAGAAGACTGACTGCTGCTCTGCCGACTGGCAGGGCCCACAAGCACGATTGAGGAAACTCGGATTCAGCTGGGAAAAATCAACATGTTTTAGATTTAATTTACTTGCCATTTGTGTTCTGAAATAGTCGTAGTATTCTAGAAGAATTAGGCCAAAAATGATCTAAAATTCCCATCCACATCCCAGGCCCCGTGTCGAAGTGGTGTGCTGTGCATTCTGGGGTTTTCAGTCCTCAATAACGATCACCAATCATCACGTCAGCTTCGAGAGCTCTGGATGTCTCTTCAGTCACGGTGCTCAACCTGAGCTCTGTTCTTTCTCTGAGAGAATGTAGGCTTTATTCTACGCTCAAATAATCCACCGGAACAGTTCCCAGGCTGCTTAGAATACCGCTTTTCTGCAAGAGCATCAATGAAGGTGTGTGCCTTTGTTCCAGAGAAAGTTTGAGCTTTCAACATCATACTCGTATGCCTTTCTCTCCCACAAGTTATAGTTTGATCAATATTGGTTCACAGGTACAGTAGTAAAGAAGAAAAAAAGCAATACAAATACTGAATTACTGTGTGTCTCACCAGATAGACCATCCTCAGGCATACCTTGGGTGTTTTATTTAGTTGTTATATTTTTATGTTTTTTAATTCCCACCTGTCAGCATGTGGGACAGGCAAGAAAAACATAAAATGCGCTTTAATGTTTTCCTCCTCTGGGAGGTATCTTTTTAGTTGAATGTTGTTGTGTTGGAAGTAGATTAGCTGCAGGTACTATAAGGGTTCCCCATGGGTGTGCACACACTGGCTTTTTCTTTTTTAGGAGAATGACATGAGCATTAATTTAGATGATCTTATCAGCCTGAAAAGAAGTTAAAGAAGACCTGAAGTTTCGACATTTCGCTGCTCAATACTTTTGCGTTGTGCTGGTGAGAGTTGATAACGAACTTCTTAACAGATTTACAGATAACAGATTATTTTATATTGTTAATTCATTTATTTCTCACTGCTGTTGCTCTGAGGATTAAACACAGCTTCTGTGGTGTTTTCTGTTTTCTCTGAAACACACAAGAGGTTTTCCAACTTCATAGCCGGCCTGAGACTGAAAAATAGCCTGTGGTTGTATACGTGTACATCATGTTAATTAGACAACTTATTTATGAATTTATATCACCTCATATTATTTTTTTTACTTCAAAGCAGGCATTTCTATGGTTATGAGAAATCATCATTAACAAAAGCTGTGATTTAGTAAGATTAAAAAATATATTATCAGGCTTTTACTGCACTGTCATGGTATAGGAATCCAAGGTAAAACACGAGGGTACGGCTTGTCTCTCAAACGGGAATCATTCTTCAACCAACACCACCCAGTTCAACTATGGCTCAATGGGGTGACGCTCAGTAGTATTGTGTGTGCTGTTTTCAGCATGCAGTGCTCCTCCAGTCCAGTGGGGGCGCTCTAGATTTATAGGGACCATGTTGTTATTTTTGGAGGTAGTTTTCCAATGTGTTCAGGATCACTGAATGACATAAAACAGTCACAGCGCGGTGTCCTAAACCAGATGACACCCGAGTGCTGTAAAGCCCTTAATGTGTTTTGGTTTTCTGAGCGGAACTTTTCCAATTTACACTGATTAGGCTATAAAGAGACAGAAAATATCCCACTAATGGCTGCTGTAATTGGGTTGATGGCAGTGTTTTTATTGCTGTGTTTTCTGCTCACTGGGAGGGTTTGCAAGTTCCGTCTGTGTGTGTCTTCGTGCAGAATTTCACCATTATCTACATAAAGATGGGCTACCCTCGCCTGGAGGTGCAGAAGCAGTGTGAGCTTGCCCCCACTCTGCTCACTGCCATGGAGGGCAAGCCCCAGCCACAGCAGGACGGGTGAGTGGGCCGGACCCCACCCGGGTCAAATGTCAAGTACTTTTCTGTGCTCGGCTGATCTTTCCGGGTTGAGCCAAGCAAGAGGACCAGAAGGTGGGGGTTTCCACTTTTTGCAAAGTGTTTCATAGCTTCCAATACACCAGGCAAGCTCTGTAAAGCATAGAAAAGTATTTTAATCCGAAACAATTGAGAATTTGACCCAGGTCTGATTCTGTCATGAATTTCATTCTTTTAAAAAAAATGAATAAATAAAAAATACTGTCCCCCCAACGTGGGGTTAAGCGTGTCCAAGTCCCACCCTGATTTGGAATTTCCCACTATTTTGCTACCGTAGCTGGGTTCCCGCACCATCTCGACTGCCTGACTTGGGGAAAGTCTAGAGTTCTCCTCTGAGACGCGCACTCTCACCGCGTTCTCTTCACACAGCAGCCAAGCTGGTGTAGAATTGTGTAGAGTCAGGAGGACTGTTCCCATGCAGCCCACAGGCAGCCGATAGCCCCGTGGGGGACGCTAGAGAGCGATAAAATGCAGACGGCTAACCGACTGAAGCCTCCTGTACCGTGGGTGATGAAGTTGCCTGTGCGCATTGCCCTATGGAGCTACCAGCCACAGGCCACAGTAGGCACTGATGTGGTGCTTTAGCTGAATACGCCTCCCATCAGCTCCTAAAGTTCTCTAAATTAATTGGTTTATGCCTCTTGTTTTATATTTGAAGAGTAAGCAAAACGTTCCTATTATGAACATTCCTACTACGGAAATTTGAAGGAGTTCTGAATCAGTCATTCACCACGGAACGTAGTGGAGAATATGTTGAGTTAAGTTCGTTCTGTGTTCTCGTTCTGCAGACGGTGTGCTCTGTATAACTTGACGGATTTTTGTATCTTTTCTTCAGGCTGATGCACCTCCTGATCCCGACCTTGTTCCACATGAAGTACTCCGCTGAGCCCTCGAAAGTGGCCTCCTCGTTCAACCTTGTGGAAAAGCCAAAGACGGTCCATCTGCTTTTAGACTTCATGTTAGATGTGCTTCTAATGCCTTACGGGTAGGTTCATTTTAATTATAGGTCCTTCTGCCTTATTAGTTTTTTCATATTATATTTTCATTTGAGTCTTTGAATTTGGTATTGATTAAAAATTACTATTACGATACTTCCACTGGAGTTGGGGTCAACTGTTTCAACTCAATTCAGGAAATTAATTATAATTAATTGCATCATTGACAAATCCCCAGAACATTATGGACATATTTTTTCCCCAAATGATTTTTTCTAGTCAATGACTTTCCTGTATTGAATGAATGGAAATGGAATTGACCTATACTGACAGTGGTTCCCCTCTCCCCTCTCCCCTCTCCCCGTTGCCCCTCTCCCCGTTGCCCCTCTCCCCGTTGCCCCTCTCCCCGTTGCCCCTCTGCCCTCTCCCCGTTGCCCCTCTGCCCTCTCCCCATTGCCCCTCTCCCCTCTCCCCGCTGCCCCTCTCCCCTCTGCCCTCTCCCCCCTCCCCTCTGCCCTCTCCCCTCTCCCCGTTGCCCCTCTGCCCTCTCCCCGTTGCCCCTCTGCCCTCTCCCCGTTGCCCCTCTGCCCTCTCCCCGTTGCCCCTCTGCCCTCTCCCCGTTGCCCCTCTGCCCTCTCCCCGCTGCCCCTCTCCCCTCTGCCCTCTCCCCGTTGCCCCTCTGCCCTCTCCCCGTTGCCCCTCTGCCCTCTCCCCGTTGCCCCTCTGCCCTCTCCCCGTTGCCCCTCTGCCCTCTCCCCGTTGCCCCTCTGCCCTCTCCCCGCTGCCCCTCTCCCCTCTGCCCTCTCCCCCCTCCCCTCTGCCCTCTCCCCCCTCCCCTCTGCCCTCTCCCCTCTCCCCGTTGCCCCTCTGCCCTCTCCCCGTTGCCCCTCTCCCCTCTCCCCGCTGCCCCTCTCCCCTCTGCCCTCTCCCCCCTCCCCTCTGCCCTCTCCCCTCTCCCCGTTGCCCCTCTGCCCTCTCCCCGTTGCCCCTCTGCCCTCTCCCCGTTGCCCCTCTGCCCTCTCCCCGTTGCCCCTCTGCCCTCTCCCCGCTGCCCCTCTCCCCTCTGCCCTCTCCCCGTTGCCCCTCTGCCCTCTCCCCGTTGCCCCTCTGCCCTCTCCCCGCTGCCCCTCTCCCCTCTCCCCGTTGCCCCTCTCCCCTCTCCCCTCTCCCCTCTGCCCCCTCCCCTCTGCCCTCTCCCCTCTCCCCTCTCCCCGTTGCCCCTCTCCCCTCTCCCCGTTGCCCCTCTCCCCTCTCCCCTCTCCCCTCTGCCCTCTCCCCTCTCCCCCCTCCCCTCTGCCCTCTCCCCTCTGCCCTCTCCCCTCTCCCCTCTCCCCTCTGCCCTCTCCCCTCTCCCCCCTCCCCCCTCCCCCCTCCCCCCTCCCCTCTCCCCTCTCCCCTCTCCCTCTCCCCGCTCCCCCAGGTTTGTGCTGAACGAGCCC
The DNA here is from genome assembly GCF_963514075.1 of Conger conger. NCBI lineage: Eukaryota > Metazoa > Chordata > Actinopteri > Anguilliformes > Congridae > Conger > Conger conger. The sequence continues at coordinate 6,033,360 of NC_083767.1, forward strand.
CAGGCTCGGGTGTCCCCGGCCTCCCCGCAGGGCAGCGCTGCTGGGGGGGTTGCCTCCGGGCCGGGCCTCCCCCAGCCCCCCCCCGGGATGAGCTTCTACACGGCCAAGCGCATCGTCGGGGAGACCCTCTGGAGCCCCGGCCAGCTGGAGCAGGTGCGGTACCGCCTCTGTTCGGGGCCATCTTAAATTGTTCCGTTTAAGTTTTGCTTCGCTCCAGAAGAAAGGTCATTTTCTCTAGCCCAGCTGTCACGGTCTTCCAATAAGGAACTTTGTCATGTGTTTCTCGCATGATTTCGCACAATTTTACACCAATCATTGGTTATTCATTTTTGCTTAATGTTTTGGTTAACCGTTCAAGTGTTCACACCCCTGTTGGGAAGGGCAGTTTTGGAATGAACAGTTTGGTCTGAGAGGTGGGTGAAAGCCCTGTGTTCCTGCAGTGTTAGCTGGGGATGGTGAAGTTCATCGTGTTTGGGAATGAGGGCTGGGTGAAGGCTCTGGCCCTGTGTTCCCGCAGTGTAAGCTGGGCATAGTGAAGTTCATCGTGTTTGGGAATGAGCGGTTGGGAATGAGGGTTGGGTGAAGGCTCTGGCCCTGTGTTCCCGCAGTGTAAGCTGGGCATAGTGAAGTTCATCGTGTTTGGGAATGAGGGTTGGGTGAAGGCTCTGGCCTGTGTTCCCGCAGTGTAAGCTGGGCATAGTGAAGTTCATCGTGTTTGGGAATGAGGGTTGGGTGAAGGCTCTGGCCCTGTGTTCCTGCAGTGTTAGCTGGGGATGGTGAAGTTCATCGTGTTTGGGAATGAGGGTTGGGTGAAGGCTCTGGCCCTGTGTTCCCGCAGTGTAAGCTGGGCATAGTGAAGTTCATCGTGTTTGGGAATGAGAGGTTGGGAATGAGGGTTGGGTGAAGGCTCTGGCCCTGTGTTCCCGCAGTGTAAGCTGGGCATAGTGAAGTTCATCGTGTTTGGGAATGAGGGCTGGGTGAAGGCTCTGGCCCTGTGTTCCCGCAGTGTAAGCTGGGCATGGTGAAGTTCATCGTGTTTGGGAATGAGGGTTGGGTGAAGGCTCTGGCCCTGTGTTCCCGCAGTGTAAGCTGGGCATAGTGAAGTTCATCGTGTTTGGGAATGAGGGCTGGGTGAAGGCTCTGGCCCTGTGTTCCCGCAGTGTAAGCTGGGCATAGTGAAGTTCATCGTGTTTGGGAATGAGGGCTGGGTGAAGGCTCTGGCCCTGTGTTCCCGCAGTGTAAGCTGGGCATAGTGAAGTTCATCGAGGCCCAGCAGGTGCCTGAGGTGGAGGCCGTGGTTCACCTGGTCATCGCCTCCAGCGACACGCGGCACAGCGTTGCCACGGCAGCCGACCTGGAGCTCAAGAGCAAGCAGAGGTACGGTGTCCCAGCGGCTAAAGGCCCGTCCACCGCCAGAACTACAACCACAACTATTAAATGTGTCATTTTAAGAACCGTTCTAACTCAAATGGATGTCCACACCACAACTGTAACGACAACGACCGCGAGGCAGGATGTAAGAGCAGTGGACACCGATAACGCTGGCTGAGGATGTATAATATCAGTCACAAGCTGTTCCGTTAATAGCAAAAAACAACTAAAGGCTTTAACGCCAATATGGCACTCGTATAGCTTCATGATTTAAAAAGTGCCATTCACTTTACTTGATGCGTTAATTCTTGGATTGTCTTTTCTCAGCACCTTTATTAATTTTGTCTTTTGTTCCCCCCCAGCATCATCGATTGGAATAACCCTTTAATCATTAACAAGATGTACAAGGTCTACCTGGGGGACATTCCTCTGAAAACTAAAGAGGTGAGTGTGAGGAGTACTTATGAGTTGGTCTGGAGTCTGGGGTCTCGCATGAATATTAATGAACTGGAAGACTATTTTAATCTTTACTGTAAGCACTTCATATGTGCCTGTACAGTGGCGCAGTGCTGTATGGTGTTCATGAGGGTGTGGTCTGCACTACTGAGGGATTGGCCTGTTGTAACGGGGGTGTTGCTGTACAGTGACTCGGTGCTGTGTGGTTGTAATGGGGGTGTGGCCTACAGTAATGGGGGTGTGGCCCTACCCTGGCTCAGCGTGCTGATTGGTGGGTTGTCTCTCAGGGGGCGGCTCTGAAGCCGGAGCTGAAGCGGGAGCCAGTCAGCACCCGGGTGAAGCTGAAGATCCTCCCCCACCTGCTGCGCTCCCGCCTGGCTGCAGAGACCTTCCCCGCCAACATACAGGTGAGCACACCTCCCCCATACCCACCAACATACAGGTGAACACACCTCCCCCATACCCACCAACATCCAGGTGAACACACCTCCCCCATACCCACCAACATCCAGGTGAACACACCTCCCCCATACCCACCAACATCCAGGTGAACACACCTCCCCCATACCCACCAACATCCAGGTGAACACACCTCCCCCATACCCACCAACATCCAGGTGAGCACACCTCCCCCATACCCACCAACATCCAGGTGAGCACACCTCCCCCATACCCACCAACATCCAGGTGAGCACACCTCCCCCATACCCACCAACATCCAGGTGAACACACCTCCCCCATACCCACCAACATCCAGGTGAGCACACCTCCCCCATACCCACCAACATCCAGGTGAGCACACCTCCCCCATACCCACCAACATCCAGGTGAGCACACCTCCCCCATACCCACCAACATCCAGGTGAGCACACCTCCCCCATACCCACCAACATCCAGGTGAGCACACCTCCCCCATACCCACCAACATCCAGGTGAGCACACCTCCCCCATACCCACCAACATCCAGGTGAACACACCTCCCCCATACCCACCAACATCCAGGTGAGCACACCTCCCCCATACCCACCAACATCCAGGTGAACACACCTCCCCCATACCCACCAACATCCAGGTGAGCACACCTCCCCCATACCCACCAACATCCAGGTGAACACACCTCCCCCATACCCACCAACATACAGGTGAGCACACCTCCCCCATACCCACCAACATCCAGGTGAGCACACCTCCCTCATACCCACCAACATCCAGGTGAACACACCTCCCCCATACCCACCAACATACAGGTGAGCACACCTCCCCCATACCCACCAACATCCAGGTGAACACACCTCCCTCATACCCACCAACATCCAGGTGAACACACCTCCCCCATACCCACCAACATCCAGGTGAGCACACCTCCCCCATACCCACCAACATCCAGGTGAGCACACCTCCCCCATACCCACCAACATCCAGGTGAACACACCTCGCCCATACCCACCAACATCCAGGTGAACACACCTCCCCCATACCCACCAACATCCAGGTGAGCACACCTCCCCCATACCCGCTAACATACAGGTGAGCAGACCTCTCCCATCTCCCCCCCCCCCTTCCGTTTTGCCACTGCGCTGGTCTAGCTGTGATGCGTTCCAGACTGCGTCTGCAGTGGAGTTGAGCTGAATTGATGAGGCTCCTTCTGTCCGTGTCGTTCCCAGGTGGTTTACGATGGGCTGTTCGGAGCGAACACCAACAACAAGCTGCGCTCCATGTCTCTGCAGTTCGTTCATCACATCTGTGTGGTGTGAGTACTGCCCCCTTCAGCCTGGAGGACTGACTCCTGCTTAGTCTAATCAACTGTAATGTACGGTCAGTGTACTGATTTGGATAACAGGGTTAGCTATATAACATGTAATGTAAGGACATGTCCCGCCCACCCCCTGTTAATTGCGCCAGTGAGTACACCTGTAGCTGTTCAGTATAGCAACCTAAAAATAAAGAAATAAAACGGCAATATCGAATCAGAAATACCTTTGACTTTGATCTACTGAGAGAAGCAGGAATCGCCTTAATGCATAAATCCTCTTTTGTTTTAATCCGCGTTTGTCTTTGACAGATGTCCCGACACTAACAAGCCCCTGGGTCTCATGCTGCTGAACGGCCTGACCAAGCTCATTAACGAGTACAAAGAGGTGAGCACAATATTTTAAATTGGTGTAGCTTACTTGTACATATTTATCTGTATAGTTTTTCTGCATACATGTCTATCTGTAGTTTTGGTACATACTTCTGTATAGGTTTGGTACATATTTGGGTGTGTAATTTAGGTACATGGTTGTCTGTTTGTGTAGTTGTGGTACATATTTTCCTGTGTGTAGTTTTGGAACGTAATTGTGTGTGCATAGTTTTGGTGCTTTGGTGCATAGTTGTCAGTTTGTGTGTAGTTTTGGTGCATATTTGAGTGTTTGTAGTTTTGATGCATATATCTTTGTTATTGGTAGATACTGTAATTGTGTATAGTTTTGCTACGCATTTGTGTGTGTAGTTTTGGTGCATATTTGTCTTTGTGATGTTTTGATGCATATTCCTCTGTGTGTAGTTTTGGTGCATATTTATCTTTGTGATGTTTTGATACATGTTTCTCTGTTTGTGTGTAGTTTTGGTGCATGTTCGTGTGTGTTCGGTAATGAGATGAATGTTTTGCGAGTGCTGAACAGAAACCCCTCTTTCAGGACCCTAAATTGCTGTGCGTTGCCTACTCTGCTGTGGGAAAGCTGTCAAGGTAATAACACGGTCTGGATTAATTCGCCATTGTCTGCTAAATGTTTTAAGTGTGGAGTCTTCACTCGCCGAATTAGAATAATTGCGTTTTGCCTTAAGATAATTGAGGATTATGGTTCTTTTGTTGCGCTGTGCTTCTCGAAGCTGATTTCTCCTCTCCTTCGCTGTGCACAGCCGCATGCCACAGCTCTTCACGAAAGACATCGCCCTGGTGCAGCAGTTTTTCGAGGCCATGTGTAAGGTGAGTTGAATGAGAGTGGAACGGGGGAATTTAAAGTGGAGGCCTGTCTTTTTGTCTCTTCGCCTGTCGTTCACCGCTCCCTGTCTGTCACACTAGTGCAGGAATCTCGCCCAGTTACTGGGGAAAGTGTCTGAGAAGTGCTCTAAAGTGTCACTCCGGTAGTGACAGAACGGGCCTTCCTGTACAGGTCTGTGTGTCAGAGAGCTCCTGCAGTCACTGTAGGTGTCCAAAACATTAGATTCACTGAGCTGATGGCACTCGCCCGTTCAGGTGCATATGACTGCCGTGTATAGCCTTCCAAGTAATGTATCATCCATCGTTTTTCTTGAGTTGCGCTTGTTCAGTTCTCAGGGTCTCGTAGACTGTTTAGGCTGGAATAGGCTGGTGTATAACTGAGCACTGTGGAGCTGTGTTTTTGTACGGACTGACTGTTGGAGTACCGTGTTGTTTTTGTGGTCCTGTCTGCACTGTAGTGCGGAGGTTGTCCGACCGATCGGTTGTTTTCGTATTGAGCTTAACGCCGATCGGCTCTCCGCGTGCTGTATTGCTCAATCTGGCCGCTGATTGGCTCTGTGGATAGTGTAGCGCTGACTCTGCGGTTCTGATTGGCTGTTTGTGCTGCGCCCTCTCCCTCAGGAGGACCCGGAGGTGCGGTTGGCCATCCAGGAGGCCCTGTCCATGATGGTAGGGGCGTACGCCCAGCTGCAGGGTGCGCTGCTCAACCTCATGGAGGCGCTGGTCACGGCCTACATGGGCAAGGTGGGTCTGGTCCTCCTGCGCCCCTACAATACACACACCTATTTCCCACTTTGATCAGTGTGCTTTCAACCTCCTTAGACCCTGCGTCCTCAAACAATGACGTTACATTTTGTCTTCCCTGACCTCTATAAAGTATATCTCTTAACATAAAATTAAATAAAATGGTCTGGCTATCGATGTAAAACACATGACTACCTTTGCCCCTGCCACAGGCTGTGGTTCTTTGAGCGGTGCTATTTGAAGGAAATGCTCTGTTCTCATCTTTATTTCCTGTGTCTTTGGGTGTGCGTGCGCAGCCGGAGGTCCAGGTGCGACAGGTGGCCATGAAGTTCGTCAGCACGGTGTTCGCCCCGGACCACGTCCCCTCCAGATACCTCCTCCTGCTGGCTGCCGGAGACCCGTGAGTCCTTACCTTATCCACACACGTACACACACACACACACACGCACGTACACACGCACACACACACACACACACACACGTACACACGCACACACACACACACACACACACACGTACAGGTACACACGCACACACACACACACACACACACAAGTACACACACAAGTACACACACAAGTACACACACAAGTACACACACACGTACACACACACGTACAGACGCACACGCGTGCGCACACGCACACACGTACACACACACATAGACACGTACAGACACACACGTACACACACATACACACACACACGTTATCTGTGAATCGTCCTATGAGTGCTCTCCCTGCTGCGCTCCCGCAGGAGAGAGGAGGTGCACGGGGAGGCGCAGCGTGTCCTGCGGGCTCTGCCCACCCAGAGCACGGAGAAGGAGGGCTCCAGGCCCATGCCCTCCTTCCCCGAGATGGTCAGCTACATCCAGGAGAAGGTAGGGTTTCACCCCAAAACACCCGCAGGATTTCTGCTTTGAGTTGGGTGTCCTTTCATTGTTATCAGAGTATGAGTGCAATGGTGAATGTTTACGTTGCAGCTGTAAGAGCTATTATAAGTTAAAGCAAAGGTTGGAACATTGGGTAACACTTTATTCGATGGCTTCTTCATAAGGGCTATACAACTCCTTAATAAGCACTACATAGCACATTCATTAGCAGTATGTACGCATTCATAAGCGCTTACATCGGGATCTTGTGTCAGTTCACTTGGTATGTCGTGGTAATGCCACTTGCTGCGTCAATGTTGCCATAACACACCATATGTGGTGGTTTGAATGCTTATGAATGTGCTATGTAGTGCTTGTGAAGGAGTTGTGTTATCGAACATTGCTCTGCACCCTGCTGTTCATCTGAATGAAACTACAGTTCCCATAATGCTTTCTCATTGCTACCTCTTGCTCAAAGGTGAAGAAAATGAGACAATGAGTAAAATAATGCAATAGATCACTTGCATCTCCTGTAAAGTCAAGTATTATTACTTGTGTTGTGAATTTTTTGGGGGATTTCTGCCTTGCAGGCGGCCCAGCGGATGAAGACTCCGGCGAAGTACATCGTGGGGACCTCCACTCTCCCGTTCAACCCGTCTGCGTTCGGCGAGGTGATTCTCCCGTTCCTCCCCGAGTGAACGCAGATCGCACACGCGATCGTCCTGTAATCCCCCTCTTCATGTCGGTTTAGTCTCCGTAGCGCTGGAGAGGACGGCTTGGGAACGCACGCTCAGTGTGTGCGCTTATCTGTGTCTCAAAACCGGGAGCCGTGAGCTGGAGATGATTAAGTCCGTAATGATAGACGTAATTAGAGGCTGTGCGTAGTCTTCCTCGCCGCAGTAAATCTCTCCGCGCGGTGATGAAGAGGCACGACGTGGGGGAGGCGATTTCTCCTGATTGATTATGAATTTCGGAGGTTCCAACACACACCAGTCAAGCTCCGTAAAGCATAGAAAATTATTTTAATCCAAAAACATTTAGTATTTCACGCAGGTTTGGTCTCTGTATAAAAACACAGAATGTAATGGGATTAAAACCCTCTCCCTCTCCTCCGGGTTGTTCCAGATCATTCTGTACCTGCGGATGTGCCTGGCCCACAGCGCCGGGGCCAAGCCCACCACCCAGAGCCTGGCGGACATGCAGGACCACGCCCCGGCCATCGGCCGATACGTCCAGAGCCTGCTCTCCTCCGACCCCCTGCCCTCCCCCTCCTCCCCCAAGAGCGCCGAGTCCAACCCTGTGCAGCTGTACATGGAGCTGCTGCAGCAGCTGCTGTCCGCCATCGGGGGTGGGTGTCACACGGACACACGGACACACGGACTCACGGACTCACGGACTCACTGACTCACTGACTCACTGACTCACTGACTCACTGACTCACAGACTCACAGACTCACAGACGGCTCTGAGAAAAAAATGTTTGAGCCGGTTGCAGGCGTTTACATTAAGGCGAAAGAGTGACTGAAGTCCGGATCAGATCAGTTCAGACTTGAGTGCAGCTACTTTAGGGCCACGGAATCCCCTGCCCCAGACTGAACCTGCCAGTTACAGCAGGATGCATTGTGTGGGTGCTTTTGTCTCGGCTGCAGAAGGAATGAACAATAGCTGCCGCTAGATTGTATTCAGGACTGGAATGGTGCTTCTGCACTGTCAGAAACGGGCAAGCCAAGCCTTTTTCCCCCGTTTGCCTGGACTTGGCGCAAGTCTTTGGTGAAGCCAGGGGATTAATGAGGAGTTGCCTTTGAAAATGGTGGCTTACGAACGTTCTCTGAGACCAGGCAGTAGCGCAGTTAATGTGATTTGTTTTTTAAGCATCTGTATTGCTAGCGAAGTTCTTATTAATAATTGAAAACCACACCCCTATCTATCTTGCTGCTCATTCATCAATACGAAACGTGCCAATGTAGTTATTAGTTTGCGCTGATATTTATGCGTTGAATCGCGTCGGTCTTTTGGGTCGATCATGCATATTTTACGGGTCCACAGGGGTGCCGGTGATGTACTGCCTTCTGGAGGTGGTGTCGGTGTATCCTCAGAAACTGGCTCCTAAATTCATCGACAAGATCGACTGGATTAAGGTACATTTCTGCAAGTGTTCCTTGTTCTGAAATCTTTAACCTCCTGAGACCCAGGAGAGTATTTTACTTTTTTTTTGACATGATACAAATGTCTTGGATGACAAAAACATGTTGCAGTGAAAATATTTGTAAAAATATATTTAGCTTAATTTTTATTTAATGTCCCTTATGTTAAGAGAAATACTCTGTGGAGCCCTCTTTTGAGGATGCAGAACTCAGGAGGAGAAAGATCTCTTTTTGCATTGCATTGCCTAAAGTGTGTGTATTTATGTGAGTACTGATTATATAGTTATATGTTATAGTTGATTTCTGTGCACATACATTTTACATTTTCGGAATAATAATCTTCAGCAGACAGCCTGAGGCCCAAATACAGCCCTGTATAGAAGTGTATTCCTGGTTCTTTCCCCACTGAGGTGTAAAAACAATTTTTTATTCTGATGCTTTGACAATCGTAAACTCTATCCTTGTGTGAATCTGCAGGCTACAAACCCTCGAGTGGACTGAATAAGTCATAGCTCTGCATATTTCAAGAAGGCATATGCTTTCCTTACCTTCATGTACAATGCATCGTACATCCGTTTATAAATAGGACATGGAAAATGGTGTTTTAAAAAGTAGCCCGGCCCCCCAGGAAGAAGCGGTTGAGGGGCGCTGGTGTAAAGAGTCTCCCTCTCCTCCTTCCCCGCGCAGAATCTGATGAATACCAACAGGGAAGAGATGCGGGAGCTGGCAGCGCAGCTGTACGCCGTGGTGGTCTCCACTATGTCCGGGAGCGAGCTGAAGATGGCCGTGAACAACCTCGTGAAAGTCACGAAAGACAACCACGTACGCCTTCTCTCCGGCCTGTACACGGTGCCGGCCTGTACACGGCGTCCGGTCTTCCTTTTATCTTTCGGTTGAGAGTAAAAGGTTTTTATTTTGCTTGAGAAATACGCCAGGCCTCATTGCTACGACGGCGGTTGAGCCTTGTCTTTCTGTTTCCCGTACCTCAGAGCCCTGAGGCCCAGCACGGCGCCATTTTGGCTCTAGGCTACATGGTGGGCAGGTACCTGAGCAAGAGGAAGTCCTCGGGATGGGGGGACTCGCCCAACCAGGACGACCCCATGAACGCGACCCCGAAAGAGGACGAAGAGCTCATCTGTCTGGCCACCAGCACCATCGGTGAGTGATTCTAAAATGGCGGGTTATCGGTCATTAACCCATAGAGTGATTCTAAAATGGCGGGTTATCGGTCATTAACCCATAGAGTGATTCTAAAATGGCGGGTTATCGGTCATTAACCCATAGAGTGATTCTAAAATGGCGGGTTATCGGTCATTAACCCATAGAGTGATTCTAAAATGCCGGGTTATCGGTCATTAACCCATAGAGTGATTCTAAAATGCCGGGTTATCGGTCATTAACCCATAGAGTGATTCTTCTGGATGAGTTTGGGTTGGGCTGTAAGTAAGTAAAGTGAAAGAGTTGAGTTTTGGCGGTAATGGCGGTGGTTTCCCGGCAGGCTCCTTCCTGGACAGCAGCTCCAGCATTCTGGCCCTGGCGGCCTGCACGGCCCTGGGGGAGGTGGGGCGGAACGGGCCCCTGCTGGCCCCCAGCGAGGGGGAGGGGTTCACCAAACTGCACGTGGTGGAGAACCTGCTGGCCCGCATCCCCTCCGGCAAGGAGAGCTCCAAGGTACTGTGCGCGCACACACACACACACACACACACACACACGAGAGCTCTTGAGGTCCTTCCAGAAAATTCTGTGAGTGTGAGCGATGCTGTCCGCGGTTCCTTCCAGAAGGTTCCGTGAGCAGCGTAAGCAGTGCCGTTAGGGCAGTTCCTTCCAGAAGCTTCCATGAGTGAGCGGCCCTGTCTGTGCCTCTCTCTGCAGATGAAGGAGCGTGCCGTGCAGACGCTGGGGAACTTCCCCGTGGGAGACGCAGAGTTCCCCCATCAGCACAAGCTTCTGGAGGGGCTCATGGGCTCGGTGGAGGTACGGACACACTTCTGCACCTCCTACACTTTCATACCCAAACCCTTGTGCAACTTCTAAGTACGTGTCTGTACTGATCTGTGTCTGTAGGCATGTCTGTACTGATCTCTGTCTGTACTGATCTGTCTGTCTGTGGGCATGTCTGTACTGATTTTGGTCTGTAGGCAGGTCTGTACTGATCTGTGTCTGTCTGTACTGCTCTGTGTCTGTGGTTATCCCGTCGGTGCGTTACTCAGTGTGCTCTTCCCTCTGCAGGCGAAGCAGCTGGAGCTGCAGTTCACGGTGGCCGAGGCCCTCACTAGCGCCGCCCTGGGGACCAGCTCAGGCGCTGCGCGGGACGTCTGGACCTGTTCAGAGGAGGAGTACACCCCTCCCACCAGTGAGCCCCACATCCCGCCCTGTCGCCCCGACCGGACCCAATCACGGCCAAGATTTCACTGCCTTATTTCACTGCCATGCACCTTATATGGGCGGAATGGCCTGATCTCAGCATTACGAGATAAGGTCTCGTGTCCTTGCGTTCACACTAAGCTCTGATTTACGCCTCTCTCTCTCTCTCTCTCAGACGTGAGCAGTAACGACGTGGTCCCCTGGGTCCTGAACACCATCCTGACCAAGCACATCGGCAGCCCAAACCCCCACGTCCGCCAGGCCGCCTGCATCTGGCTCCTCTCCCTGGTGAAGAAGCTGAGCCAGCACAAGGAGATCAGGGTGAGTCAGCGTCCGTGCGCTCCCTGCCTGTAGCCTAGGGGCAGAGGAGCTCGACTGGGTCCCGGGAGGTCGGTGGTTCAAACCCCAGTGTAACCACAATAAGATCAGTGCGGCTGTTGGGCCCTTGAGCTAGTCACTTTTGGATAAACACATCAGCTAAGTAACTATTGTAAATGTAAGCAACACTTACCTCACTGTGTTCTCTGGAGATCTGTGTGTGCCACGACTGACAAAATGGCTACTTGCTTTGTCCACACTGTTCTCGCCACGAAGTTGAAAGTTGAACTGATAGTTTGTTTTATTTTTATGTAATTACTATCCAATATTACTGTCCGCCAGCTAGCTAACTACCTGGATTAATGACTGTTCAATTTAGTCAAGTAGACTACTCGCTGGTCTCTTAGTGTTGGCTTAGTAATGGTCCTGCTGTGTACATTATTGCATTGATGACGCTGCACTTTCATGGTGTTTTGAACGGAGCTGAACACAGCAGACTGAAGCGACTGGTGCAGCACTTGATATTCCCCCGAGATTTCATTACTTCAAAACTGTCTCCTTTATAGCTGCATTTTCTTTTCTGTGAATCTTTAGTGGATTTTATCCTCTTCTTGTGCTCCTCAGTCACATCTGAAAGAGGTCCAGTCCGCCTTCATCTCATCCCTGTCTGATCCAGACGGTGAGTGTTTCTTTTATTTGTGTGTAGGAGTTTTTTTGGGGGGTTTTTTTACCTCCTGCATTTGCTATTTTAGGGCTCTGGTGTGGTGTTTGCCCTTTTCTTTTCTCCCCTTCTGTTCCTCTGTAAAGCATCTTTGTGACAGTCCTCTGCAAAAAGCACAATACAAATACAATTGGAAAAACTTTATGGCAGAATCTCATCCTGTGTTTTCCTCCAGAGCTGAGCCAGGACGTGGCCTCCAAAGGCCTGGGGCTGGTGTATGAGCTGGGGACCGAGCAGGACCAACAGGAGCTGGTGTCCACCCTGGTGGACACGCTCATGACCGGGAAGAGGTGTGTCCCCCGTCCGCCTTCACCTTTAAGATCGCATGGAGGGACGGATGGATTTCACCGACGCAGATTAAGTCTAGTCTTAGACCAAATTCATTTTTTAAATGGAGATTCTCCGTAGAAAGCTCAGTTTAATCCAGGCTGAAGTTGTGTCTGTGAATCTGGCCCATGATGTGTTCTGGTTGTCTAAAAATGTGCTTTCCCTGGCTCCCAGGGCGAAACACGCCGTCTCTGAGGACACTGAGGTCTTTCAGGGAGGGTCACTGGGGAAGGCTCCGGACGGGTAAGTGCGCTGTATCAGCGTATCAATACTTTTTAGTTGGCTAGGTAAGCAGTGTTTGGATAGTTTTGCTCTGTTTGTTTGTTTGTTCAAAAAAAAAAAAAAAAAAAAAAATGGCCCTTGTCCTTATCTTTGTTGTACAGGTAGCAGTTGAAATTGTACTTCCCTCTCGGGTCTTTCAGCGAACTTATCCCTGGTTATGGGTATGCACTGTGTTGTACGTCGCTCTGGATAAGAGCGTCTGCCAAATGCCAATAATGTAATGTAAAAATATAAATATGGACATATGTGCACAGGGATATTCCCAGTTATCATCTGTAATATCATGGGCAGAGGCGTGGGTGCAGGTTTTTGTTTTAACCCAGCAGTAACACACCTGAGTATACTAATGAACTAATCGTGGTCTTTAATCAAGACCTTGATGAGTAGAATCAGCTGTCTTGGTCCTGTGCTAAAACAACAACCTGCACACACACCGGCCCTTTCTGGATAAGATTGGACACCCCTGATCATGGGACTTTGTTTGACGTTTTAAGTCAGTGCCTTCTGCGTATGTATATGTTCTGTACTTTGTAAGTTAATGTTGGTTTTGTTCCCAGCCGGTGGATAATTATGTGAGCTTGTTTTCTGTTGTTGCGTTCTAGCCAGGGTCTGTCCACCTACAAAGAGCTCTGTTCCCTGGCCAGCGACCTGAACCAGCCGGACCTCGTGTACAAGTTCATGAACCTGGCCAACCACCACGCCATGTGGAACTCCCGAAAGGTCCGTCTGCCCCTCACTCTGAATCTGAGTCAGGTCGTCATTGTAAATGTGAATCCGGTCTCAACTGACCATCCCGGTTAAATCAAATGTAAAACAATCGGTGACTAGTATCAACTGGCGTGTAGCTAAAGTTGCGAAATAGAAATGTTATTCTGTGAGTGTTTTGCATTGATAGCGGTGTGACGCAGAGGCCTGGTTTTGATTGTTGTTGAGTGTGTTTTTTGTTTTGTTTTCTTTCTCACAGGGAGCGGCGTTTGGGTTCAACATGATCGCTGCCAAGGCTGGAGAACAGCTCACCCCGTTCCTGGCCCAGCTCATCCCCCGTCTCTACAGATACCAGTTCGACCCCAATCTGGGCATCCGGCAGGCCATGACCAGCATCTGGGACGCCCTCGTCACGGACAAAACCCTGGTAGGGCTTCTGCCCTCCTGAACAGGAAGTGATGCCATTGGCACATTGATGATATGCAAGTTTGTGGTCCATGGATTGTACCTCGGATTTTACCGCTAACTTAACCCCCTGAGACCCATGAAAAAGTAGTTGAAGTATTTTACATTTTTTGAAATGATACAAGTCCCTCAGATGGCAAAAACATGTTGCAGTGAAAATATTTTGAAAATATTTGTTTTCTTTTATTTTAATTTAATGTGCCTTATGTTCAAATTAATGCGGTATGGAGCTCAGGGGAGCCACAATGTAGTGTCCTCGTCTGAGGAAGCAGGATCTCGGGAGGTTTAAGCGTTGCGTTTCTCTGTGATATTGGCAGATGCTTTGGGCAACCCCAGTTATGAATGATTCATCCAAACTTTGAAGTTCAGAAGAAAATAATGTTCAAGAACCATCACTTTAATTTTCTCTCTTTCTTCTTTGTACAGGTTGACAAATATCTAAAGGAGATTCTTCAGGATGTTTTAACAAACCTAACCAATAATTTGTGGAGAGTTCGAGAATCCAGGTGCGCCATTTAATCATGAATTCCCATGAAATTAATATAAATTTTCATAATCTTTATGATGCCCTCTTGTGGCCAAATGACCCATAGATTCTCTTTAGTTTTAGCCATACAGGCTGTTAAAATAAATGTGATGTTAAAATGGCGGTTTGCTGCAGCACTCTGAACAGCATATGTAAGCCTGTTTGAACGCCGCTGTTGTCCTTGTAGTTGCTTGGCCCTCAACGATCTTATTCGCGGACGGCAGTTGGATGACATCATCGACCGGCTCGCAGAGATGTGGGAGACCTTGTTCCGTGTCCGAGACGACATCAAGGTAACGCCTCGCTTTACCGCTAAAATAAATAAATAAACAACACATGGCAGATCTGATTCTATCTGCGTTCTGAGTAGTTTTGAGATATTGAGCTTTAAAGCTTTCACATCCTAGCACAGCAAAATTAAGATGCAGGGCAGTTCTTTATCGATCAATATAACAGACACCCTAAAAGTACTCTGTATGTACAGTATAACACACTACTATCAAATTGCCCTCTAAACATTACAATAGACAATAGTCAAAGACCTAATGGCCAATGAATGTTTTAGTATCATATCATATTGCACTTCCTCCAGTCCAGCCTAGGCAAGTGGAATGCTTTTGTTCCCAGATGAATGGTATCTTGAATGATAATTCTCTCTCTCATCCCTTCTTTGTCATCCTTTCTCTCTGTCTCTATCCCTCTCTCTCTCTCTCTCTCTCATCCACCCCTTTCTCAGGAGTCAGTGCGGAAGGCTGCCGATATGGCCCTGAAGACCCTGAGCAAGGTGAGCTCCTTTGACCTTTAACCCCAAGACCCTCAATTGTTTCTGCCCATTTCAACTGCACAGAAATGGCTGTCGATATCCATCCATCCATCCGTTTTCACCCGCTTATCCGGAGTCGGGTCGCGGTGGCAGTAGGCTAGACTGGGTATTCCAGGCGTCCCTCTCCCCAGCAACGCATTATCGTTGTCGATATCATTCGTTCTTATTTGTTCTTACCTCTAATCGACTAGCTGTCGATTTGGTTTTATCCATTTGTATTTGTATAAGGTTTTGGTGCCGAACTAAATGGAATGTTCATTTCAAACCGTTCAACAGTGTTGGTTTGCTGCAAACATAGCTCGCCCTTCAAAAACTCGCTGGAACTCGTCTGCCGATTGGTCGCGGTGCGAGGAGCCGATTGGTCGATGTTGAGGGTGGTGTGTGAGCGATGCCGTTCTCCTCGCAGGTGTGTGTGCGGATGTGCGAGTCCTCCGGTACGGCGGCGCAGAGGACTGTGGGCGTTCTGCTGCCCACGCTGCTGGATAAGGGCATCGTCAGCACCGTGGTGGAGGTGCGCACCCTCAGGTAAGCCTCCGTCTCACCTGCGTACAGGGCTGTCCTGTGACCTGTGACCTGCTTTTGTAATGACCTGGACATTTAATGCGCAATGAGGCAGGGTCTTACCAGAACAGAAAACCCGAAGGAAACGTTGACGCAGATTTACTGGAAGGAAAGCTTGGTTCAGTGACTATTTAATTGTCACTAATCTTAAGGAATTTTCCTGGTGTCGAAAGTGTTGAAAGTATTAGAACACCAAACAGTTCTTAGATAAGGTGCCCTTTCTATCATGTTTTTCTGTGTGGTTCTGGCCTGGTTTCTGCCCAGATCATGTTGTGACCATTCTCAAAGGGAAATTAAATTGAATGTTTCTCTTGTGAAGATGTGAGACAACAAAGATGTGACAACAAAATGGCCGCCAAAGGGCACTAAAGTAACAGGTGTGTCTGTGTGTCTGTATGTCTGTGTGTCTGTATGTCTGTGTGTCTGTGTGTCTGTGTGTCTGTGTCTCTCAGCATCCAGACGCTGGTGAAGATCAGCAAGAGTGCGGGGAGCCGTCTGAAGCCCCACACGCCCCGGCTGATCCCCGCCCTGCTGGAGTCCCTGAGCGTGCTGGAGCCCCAGGTCCTCAACTACCTCAGCCTGCGCGCCACGGAGCAGGAGAAGGTGCGAGCCCCACACCTCAAACCCCAGAGCCTGTCACCCCCCAGAGTCCAGGGTCCAGAACCCCAAACCCAGAGCCCAACACCCAGAGCCCAGGGTCCAGAACCCCAAACCCAGAGCCCAGGGTCCAGAACCCCAAACCCAGAGCCCAGGGTCCAGAACCCCAAACCCAGAGCTCAGGGTCCAGAACCCCAACACCCAGAGCCCAACACCCAGAGCCCAACACCCAGAGCCCAACACCCAGAGCCCAACACCCAGAGCCCAACACCCAGAGCCCAACACCCAGAACCCCAACACCCAGAGCCCAACACCCAGAGCCCAACACCCAGAGCCCAGGGTCCAGAGCCCAGGGTCCAGAGCCCAGGGTCCAGAGCCCAACACCCAGAGCCCAACACCCAGAGCCCAACACCCAGAGCCCAACACCCAGAGCCCAACACCCGACAGCCCTGCGTTTAAAACCTTGCGCCTGCCATCTTTCAGTTCAGGATATTTAACCATAATGCAGTTACTGGTTTGAATGGACTGGGTTGAACTAAATTTAGACCCAAACTTCCCAACCTTTTTACAGCTCAAGTGCTAAGATCTCTGTGGTCCGCTTAGGGGGGAAAAAGGAACCAAAACATGCCTAAAAAAAAAGGTATCTAATAAGGTACCAAAGGTTGTGCCCCTAGCCAGCAATACATAATTCATTTGTACCTTCTTTTTGCTTGCAGAAGGTACTCATTAGTACCAAAAAACTTTTCCCGGTAGATTTGGGCAAATCTACTAAACTAAAAATGTACCTCCGCTGTACCTTCATTTCTGAGCGCAAGTCTTTCAGCTGCTGTGAGACACGTTAAGTTACATCCTGACGTTTGTCGTTTCTATCCCTCGCTCAGACGGCGATGGACACGGCGAGACTCAGCGCGGCCAAGTCTTCACCGATGATGGAGACGATCAACATGGTACGCCATCTTTTCCTGCTCACGCTCCTCTATTCTGATGATGGACTGATGAAATGTCTTAGGGTGATTTAAAGTGACTGATTTAATGGTAAATCCACGAATGAATTACATTAGGCTACAGTATATGGAGTTGCTGTGGTATGTATTAAGCATCAACAGAATTGGAGAAGGCAAAAGCAACTCATTGCAATATTGGCTAAAACCATTTACATCGAATCCGATGTGGGGATTAAATGGGTGGAGTTCAAGGTTATCACCAGACATTATGTTATTTGGTCAGGGTCCTTCATGACATCAAGAATTCCCTGACCCTAATGGCCAATAAACGTATCATTAGTCATCATTTTAATCATCTCCTCCCATGGGTTCATGAGATTTGAATATAGAGATTCTGTAACAGAGTATTTATAAAGAGATGCATCTCTCTGTGATCATTTATGGTTATTTACAACATTTCCAGCCGCTTTACGGTCCCTGTAATCTGAGATGTTGTGTGTGGATATAGAGAGACTTCACTGGCTGTGTCTGTCCCCCTGTGTTACTGTAGTGTCTACAGCACATGGACCTGTCTGTCCTGGGGGAGCTCGTGCCCAAACTCTGTGACCTTCTGAAGAGCGGCCTGGGTCTAGGAACAAAGGTGAGTGCCCTGCCCCGCCCACAGCAAGGCCTGCCAATGCGCTCCAGGCTAACTTTTTTATTTTTTTGTGAGATTGTGCCCTGCGGTTAAACTGTCGTTGCTGTAACTGCGGCAGTTAAGCCCGTTAGTCCAGGGAAATCGGTTGGAACAGAAACGCATGCAAATGCACAGACAAATGCACCGGCCGTGTGCAAACAGCTCTGTGTGTTACTGAAGTAATCGAGGTTAAGCTGCAACCGCAGAGTAGTCACAGGCCCGACTCCCTGCCCACTGCGCTACACTACCTCCACCTCCTCCTGAAGAAAACCCATCTTTAAGAAAAATGACCTGTTGTTCCAGGGAGGCTGTGCCAGTGTGATTGTGTCCCTGACGGTCCAGTGTCCTCAGGACATGGCCCCTTATTCAGGTGAGTGTCCGTCTCTCCCTCCAGCGTCTCGCTGTGAACCACACCTGCCAGTCTGCTCACACTGTACAGGGGCTATGAGTCCCACTGCCTGGCCTGCTCTAGGGCCATAAGGCATGGGGCAGAGGGCTGTACACCTCTCACCTCACTGTGATTAAATGGTGTCTCTGTGTCTGTGTCTGTGTCTGTGTCTGTCTGTGTCTGTGTCTGTGTCTGTGTCTGTGTCTGTGTCTGTGTCTGTGTCTGTCTCTGTGTCTGTCTCTGTCTCTGTCTCTGTCTCTGTGTCTGTCTCTGTGTCTGTCTCTGTGTCTGTCTCTGTGTCTGTCTCTGTGTCTGTCTCTGTCTCTGTCTCTGTCTCTGTGTCTCTGTGTCTCTGTCTCTGTGCGTTTCTCCACAGG
Source organism: Conger conger (assembly GCF_963514075.1). NCBI lineage: Eukaryota > Metazoa > Chordata > Actinopteri > Anguilliformes > Congridae > Conger > Conger conger. The sequence continues at coordinate 6,052,003 of NC_083767.1, forward strand.
TAAGCTGATGAGCGCCCTGCTGAATGGGATCAACGACCGCAGCACCGTGGTGCAGAAATCCTTCGCCTTCGCGCTTGGGCACCTCGTCCGGGTACGTATGAGGTCACGCCACCCCACACCACGCTACGCCACAGACAGGAAGTCAGAAATGCACGCCTGCGTTCCAGTGACAAACCTTTAACCCTTTAACCCTCTAACCCGTTAACCCTCTCCCCTGACAGACTGCGAAGGACAGCAGCGTGGAGAAACTCCTGCAGAAGCTCAACGTGTGGTACCTTGAAAAAGAAGGTGAGCCTTTTAACCCTTAGATTAATGGATGAAACCCACACTATGAAGGAAGTGCCCATGGGAAATGCGTAGCATTTAATTTTACTACCCTGTACCTCGCTAACATTGTTTGACTTGCACTGAGAATGTGTTCCATATCGGGTAGACTTCACAAAGATTAAGCCTTAGCCAGTTGCTGTAGTAACAAAGCGCACTGAATTATAAATGCAAAATGTCATCAGACAAACGTTCTGTCAACTCTCGCTGAAGCATAAATCAGCTTTAGCTTTTGGACCCCCTCGAAAACGAGATGACTCATCTCTAGGGGTTATCCATTAATAAATTTGAATTTGAATTTAGAGGATAGTCATTTAGAAGTTTCCTCGGTAGAAGGAACTGAGGAAGTAGTGTTCTCATTAGCATGTCTGTTCCCATTGGTCCAGAGCCGGTGTACAAGTCGTCCTGCGCGCTGACGGTGCACGCCATTGGCCACTACAGCCCAGACGTGCTGAAGAACCACGCGGGATTGGCTCTGCCCCTGGCCTTCCTCGGGATGCACGAGGTTCAGGATGAGGAGAAGGGCGAGAACTCCGACTGCAGCCTGTGGGCAGAGGTCTGGCAGGAGCACGTTCCCGGTACGCCCCCAGTCCCCCCCCCCCCCCCCCATACAGGCCACCGGCACCCTGCTTTGTTTTGATGGAGTGGCCTCTTGAGGACTAATGGCATCCTCTAAAATGCGTGCCATTTTCACGGTGGAGTTTGGTGCAGTGGATAGCACTGTCACCGCCCAGTGAGAGAACATCTTTTGGTCGGTCCCTGGCTCGAGACCTTTCTGTGTGGAGTTGGTTCTCCCCATGCCTGTGTGGATTTCCTCCCACAATCCAAAGACATGTTTCTCAGGCTACTGAGGGGTTGCTGTAAATGAGTATGCGTGCTCAGTCAACCCACCCCGTACAAATAACCGGTCAAATAATAATATTTAAACCTGTAAACTTTCCTGTGCTCATTATACGCCTAAACCCCCCCCTCTCCTCCTCTCAGGAAGCTTTGGCGGGATCAGGCTGTACATGACGGAGCTGATAGCCATTACCCAGAAGGCCCTGCAGTCGCAGTCGTGGAAGATGAAGGCGCAGGGCGCGGCGGCCATGGCCTCCATCGCTAAGGAGCAGACGGGCTCGCTGGTGGCCCCCCACCTGGGCCTGGTGCTGGGGGCCCTGCTGCAGGGCCTGGCCGGCCGCACCTGGACCGGGAAGGTGCGCGTGGAGAGGGGCTCAAAATGGAGGGGCTGAGTTATTAACAGGGGGGCGACATGGCTCGGGCAGTAAGAGCAGTCGTCTCATTGGCTCAGGCAATAAGAGCAGTCGTCTCATTGGCTCAGGCAATAAGAGCAGTCGTCTCATTGGCTCAGGCAATAAGAGCAGTCGTCTCATTGGCTCAGGCAGTAAGAGCAGTCGTCTCATTGGCTCAGGCAGTAAGAGCAGTCGTCTGGCAGTCGGAGGGTCGCCGGTTCGATCCCCCGCCCGGGACTGTGTCGAAGTGTCCCTGAGCAAGACACCTAACCCCTAAATGCTCCTGACGAGCTGGTCGGTGCCTTGCATGGCAGCCAATCGCCGTGGGTGTGTGAGTGTGTGTATGAATGGGTGAATGAGAAGCACTCAGTTGTACAGCGCTTTGGATAAAGGCGCTATATAAATGCCAACCATTTATTACTATACCCCCTCTGGATAATGTAGCATAACACTGCATTGCCTAGCATAGCATACCGTAACATAGCATAGCTTAGCATACCATAGCTTAGCATAACATAGCATACCATAGCATAGCATAGCATAGCTCGTATCAAGCCTGGTCTTGAAAACCCCCAGTGTTTCTACCTCCACTACATGTCCAGGCAAGCTATTCCACACACTAACCACACTGTGTGTGACATGGACAGCAGGGAGATTGTTTTACAACAGAGGTAAAACAATAGCCATCGTAACGGAGAGAAATGCCCTCTTTCACCTTCACCTCATCTTCTTCTGGTTTATTGGAGCTGTTAAATATACTGTATAGAGCTGTGAGCCATCTCCAGTCCTGGGTCAAGTACATATTTTATGTACCATAACTCTTGAGATGGTGGTCTCGTATAATGTAGAGTATATTTGCCTCCAGTGTACGGCTCCTGGTGTTGATCACTGCCCTTTTCTTTTTATCCAGGAGGAGCTGCTGAAGGCTGTTGGGTCCGTGGTCTCAAAGTGCAGGTGAGAATTAAACTCATCTGAACATCTTGCGTCAGGAAAGATTTTCTGTGACAGTCTTCTGTAAAAAGCGCTCTATGAATAAAACTGAATTGAACCTCCCTCCCTCCCTCCCTCCCTCCCTCCGCGTGAAAACACACGGGGATGGTGAAATGAGCGCTACACAAATTCAGCACATGAGTATTAATCTGGTCGTGAAGTTAAGGAGTGAAAGTATAAGTGATTGATTCCGTTTGGCTGAAAGAGTGTCTCTGCACCCCTCTGCTCAGCGGGGAGTTACAGAAGTCCGCCCCGGGCCAGCCCACCATCCCGGAGGTCATCGAGCTGGTGCTCAAAGAGTGCCGCAAGGAGGTCCTGGGGTACAAAATGGCCGCCCTGCGATGCGCTGCCGACGTGCTGGAGGCGACTCGAGAGGACCGCTTCCAGGACATGGCCGAGATCCTGATTCCTTTAATTAAAAAGGTGGTTTGATTTAGAGGTGTCTTGGGCGAATAAGACTTGGGCCTGAAGTGTGTTGGTGAATAATCTGGCTGTAGAGGCCGATATCTACATTCCCTGTCCGTTTTCACTATAAAAAGGAAAAGTACCCGTTTAAACATTGTATCTCATCGAGCAATGATATGCCCTTTGAGATCCACAGGGTCTAATTTTCTCTTTCTTTCTTTTTAAACTAGTTCAGACCTAAGAAATTAGAGGAGGTTAATTAAAGGTATAATGAACTGCTTTAACTTAGCGCTTTAAGAGCTGAGTAACAAGCCCTCCGCACCCTGCGGCTCTCCCAGGGAGAGACTGAATACCGCCATCTTAGGAGATGGAGGAGCGGTAATGCGTTAAACGGTAATGAGCACTGTGAGCAGAAAGCTGCACTGCCGTTTGCTAACTGTGTGTGTGTGTGTGTGTGTGTGTGTGTGTGTGTGTGTGTGTGTGTGTGTGTGTGTGTGTCTACAGTACTCCCCCACCAGCGCACTCTCCCCAAAAAGCAGGGAGGAGGAGAATGAGGAAGATGAACCTGGGCAGAAGGAGAAGGAGCTGAAGATGGAGGCCCTGCTGTGTGCCTTTGAGACTCTGGGCAAGGCCTGGCCAAGAAGCCTCTCCACACAGGGTAAGACCCCACACCCTCCCTCCCCCCCCATACAGGGTAAAGACCCCACACCCTCCCCCCTCACACAGGGTAAAGACCCCACACCCTCCCCCCCTCACACAGGGTAAAGACCCTACACCCTCCCCCCCTCACACAGGGTAAAGACCCTACACCCTCCCCCCTCACACAGGGTAAAGACCCTACACCCTCCCCCCTCACACAGGGTAAAGACCCCACACCCTCCCCCTCACACTCTGTCCTGCCCCCTGTCTGACTGGCTGTTTGTCTTGCTGCAGAGAGGTACCAGGTGGAGCTGAGCCAGCTGATGTGTGACAGGCTGAAGCTCAGCACGTGGAGGGTACAGCTGGGCGTGCTCAAGTCCATGAAGATGTATTTCCAAGGGTAAAAATATGTTTGTTTTTAAACCCACAGGAGCTAGCACTGCATTCCCCAATGTGTACTGAGTGCTGTCAGTCTGAAGAGTATGGTTTGTTGGAATGTTTTTCTCTAAACCTGAGTTCTAGAACGCCATTGCTTTCAGTATTGATTGTTGCATCAGTGCTAGAATGTCGAGTAAAGAATGTTCTTACAGGGTTTATATCCAGACTCGTGCTCACCGATTATGTATTATGATGCTACCTTCAACAAAATGTATAGACCCTTATAATTCTGTGATGTATACAAGCAGCATTTTTTGGGGGGGCAATTTGTGTGAATTTCATAGCAAATAAGCTGTGGCATTTTTATTTTTTTATTTTTCCGACTTTCCGTCGTTTAGGTTGTTGCTCTTGGAGAAGGACCATGAAGATTCCGCGGCGCTGTTGGAAATCCTGTCGGAAACCTGCACTGCAATCACCTTTCCTTTAGGTACAGTGCGCCCGGACCGCAGGGGAGAGAGGCAGCCCTCGCAGTTTGTGGAAGCCGTGTGGTTCTTGTTTTGTTTAAAAGGTCCCATATCGTACACCTTTCCAGTGCTTTAATTTGGGTCCTGATATCCAATAGAAGACATTTGTCTATGTCCAAATAGACAAATCTCTATGTCCATTCTCCAGCACCTCTCATGAGCTTCACCAAGAACAGGCTGTTTTAGTGACTGTGTTTTCAAGGCTCATTAATATCAATGAACCTCTTCTGATTGGTTGGCTAGATCCAACTAACTGAAAGATATCTATGCCGAGCACTTGTTCAGGCTACAAGTTGGGCTTTGCTGAAGACGGACATATGCAAATGAGCGTATCATTGTGATGTCACAACTTCACAGTTCCAAACCGCTCGTTTCAATGCAAATATTCTTCAGTACGGATGTATTAAGAGCGTTTTCATGCTTTAAGTGTTTTTACACTATAGTACCGCAATTTTGCATTTTCCACAACATGGACCCTTTAATGATGCTTTCCTGCATTTCTTTTCTCCAGAAAACAGAAGCTACTCCTCTGTGAGGACTGAAGCTTTGTCCATTGTGGAACTGCTTCTGAAGAAAGCAGAAGGTGGGTGTGTCTTATCAGATCCTGAGTCACCGTGACTACCAGTTTTTTTTTTTTTTTTTTTTTTTTTTACTTAACTCAATAAATAGTTGGTCTGGTTCAAGACCTGGGTTGTGAGTGCTGGATATTTATTCTCCACGGCATCCATAGCTATTTCTGACATAAAAGAAAAATTGTGTTGCACTTTTAGAAACACAAAGACATTTTGGAGAAAACAGGAAATTTAGGCCGAAAGTGCTTGAATCCCCTAAAAAAAAAAACCCACTAGTCAGTGGGAAGAAACAAACACTGACTCCCTGACTGAGTCACCAGAACGTACCCATGGAAGGCAATCTTACATGGAGGATTATTGAACCACTGCCTTTACTGTCAACTGGTTTTACATTATTAATGCCCGTATTTCCTGTCATTGGGCGTACGATGGGATGGGAGCAGTGATGGCGGGTTTACTTATTTGTATAGTGCTCTTCACAGAGGACTGTCACAAAGACGCTTTACGGAGAAACAGAAGGGAGGGAAATGTAGCCCTGAGCCCCCAGACAGCACATGAAGTAAGGTAGGAGGAAAAACCCTGAAACGGTGGTGAAAAACGTTCCCCTGTCTTCCCTCTCCAGAGAACGGGAAGTGGGACAGCGTGTCGGAGAAGAGCCGGGAGCAGCTCCTGTTCTCCCTCAGCACCATGGAGACGGACTGCCGGCCGGAGCTGAAGGAGAAGTCTCTGGAGCTCCGGCGATGGATCCAGAGCCGCTCGTGAACTCTTACCGCCCGCCCCCCGGACCGTGGCTCCATCCGCCCGCCCGCCCGCGTGCAGGAGTCCCCCAGCAACTGGGCCCAGTTCGCCCCCACGGAGGGGCTCCCTAATCTCTGTTCTGTGCCCGACCTTAAAAAAAAATGTTCAGGTTTCTCCGTTTAAAACAAACAAGGTTTTATTCATATTTGTTGTACTGATGTATTTAAAAATAAGAAAAAAAAGAAAAGTAAAAAAAAAAAAAAAAAAAACTGATTCAATGTAAAAGGCCGAAACATTCTCCACACCTTTAAAAAAACTATATATTAGCAATGAACTAATAAATGGGATCATGTCCAGAACATTGAGGATTATTTCTAATGCCGATACTACATTCAGGTGTGGTGTGGGCTGTGTCAGAGCAATCCGGGTTACATTTAGGGTTTAGCCTTAAACACAGCCATAATCACTTCAGTGAACATCACTCCGAGTGCACAGTGCTCCATTATTACATAACTGGGTGTATTTTGTGTACTTTGGGCTCGACACTTAACTAACCACACCTACCAATGGTTGTGAACCAATCAAAACATGAAATGGTGAATTAATTTGCCATATTTAACTACTATATTGCACTATGATAATTCTAAACACTGTATTTTTTGCCCAGGTTGGGCATAGAATTCTGCTGCTGCAGTCAACCAGTAACTGCAGGCTTATATTTCCATAAATGGTAAAAACAGAAATTCAGAAAAGATATTTGTTCAGGAAAAAAAGAAAAAAAGTTCAGTGCAATGTTTCTGCTCATTCTGCATGTTTTCAGGGTGTGTGTGCGTGTGTGTTTGAAGTACAAAAATAGTTAATACCAAAGTTGGTACGTAGGAGAGGCATGCACCCTTGAATTTCCTCTTCTGAATTTGTCCTTAACAAATAAAATTTGCTTTGTGAGCCTTAAGGGTCTTTGCATCATTTTATTTATTTATTTTTAACTATGTTTCAGTCTGTTTCCACTCGTTGAATTGTAAGTAAATTTGTAAATTTGTACATTTTGCTGTTTTCAAATGTATTACTGCTTGGCAGCAAACAAAAAAATGCTAAAAAAAAAAAAAAAAAACATTGAAATGCATTGGGGGGAACATTCAATACTTACTTTACACATTCAAGGACATTAAATTAAAATGTTAATCCATTTCAAATTATTGTAGTTATATCCGTTAAATTTTCAGAAACCTTTTTCTGCAAGTGTTTCAAGGCTCTCGGTCCTGGAAAGTAGGCTTTTTGTCAACAAAATGTTTTTCCAAGTGTACATCTCTTGTTTGGATATTTAATCCTTAAATCCTGAAGACTAACCTTCTTCAATTCCTCTTGAAACCAAAATTCACAAAGAACCTGACTGAAAATAAATGTTTTGACATTCTCAAACGTTCCACTTTTACGTGCATCTGACGACGAGTTTACTTGAGTTACAACTTTTAAATTCGGAAACAGAAACTTGTGAACTTGCCCTCGAGGAATAGTGCCGATGCTGATGACGTAAACAGCGTGCGACCTGCGACGCTGATCAGCGTGAGTTGTTTTTGCTTCAGTTAGCTAGCCTCGTAGATATTTAGCTAGTTGTTAACTTGTTATTAACTTATAGTTTAGCATTGACGAACCGTATGTCGTCGTCTTCGTTTAAAGAAACATCCAAAGTAACGAAAATGCAAATGGCTTGATAGCGTTCATAGCTCCCAGTCTATCTTGCTATCAAAAGGAGCTATCGTTTGATAGCAACAAACAATGCCTGCGAAAAAAACTGCAAAGGAGAAGAAAAGGAAAACTTCTCATTCAGATGAAAGTCATGGGGACAGAAAACGAAGAAGTACCGGATCGAGCATGGAGGTAAGTTGACGTTGACGTTAACTTGTTGTTACCTGGACCTAGCAAGCGACCATATGCTTCACAAAGTTACCTGTTCAAGTCTCCTTTCAGAAAATAAGTTGACCCTCTGGATTTGGAATATGTGAATATAAGTTAAATGAATTTTTACATTCAGTTTGGCTAACGAGCTGACTACCTGTACACAACACGCCTACGGCCATCACAATGGCGTTTATTCCCACCGACTTGGCTAGGCTAGTTACGTGTGCCGAATGTTAGCTCGAAACCAGTTCTGTCAGTGCTGTTTGGCTAGCCCCATCCATGTTCGTGTCCTGTTCCTGTAGTGCTACTGGTAAAGATTGAAGATCTGAGGGGCATCGTGTTTGCTAACCTGTGATGGGGAGAGAGTGTACTGCAATGGGAGAGTTTGACATTCTTAATTTTTACTCAGCACCTGGTGGTCAGTTTCATTAAATGGGTTTTTAAATCACCCACTTGACTTGGCGCACCTAGCAAATTTGGGTCTGAATTGGATATTTAGACTAGCGTTGGTCACCCGTGGTATATCATGCAATTTCACGTTTGCTTTTCTTCATTCAACAGGACCTGAAAGAAGATGTTGAGCCTCCGTGCGCTGACGAGCCGAGCGATATGGAGGAAGGAGGCTTGGATTTGAGCGTTCAGTTCAAGCCGATCAGCGCCTACGTCACGGACAGGCAGGAGATGCTTCAGCAGTGCTTCCGGGTTCTGGGGGAGAACAAGCTGAAAAAAATGCTCCCTGATGAACTGAAGGTACACGCCGCCTCTCAAATGTCTTCAGATTAGCACCGTGGAATATCGCCTGGTTTGTTAATAAAGGGGACATGCATTGCTGATATTCACAGAGCTGTACCTTCGACGAAATCAAGCAGCTCTGTTGGGAACAGTTGGAGCAGCTCTCGCAAAGTAACCTCATCCAGATTCTTGAAGGTAAGGATAGCGATTTTAACATTTAGGGTACGATGTCCTGAGTTTTTTTTTTTTGTCATCGGAGTTTGTCATCAGTGTTGTTGTTTTGATCGTCAAACATTAGTCATTCCATACCAATTGTGTTTATATGCTGAATGCATTACATTTTATTTATCAGATGCTTTTATCCAAAGCAACATTTCACAAAAGTGAAGCTACTACAGAGCAGGTTGGATGAAGCACACTTCACATATAATCTGTTCTACAGATTGTTCTACAGGAACATTTAGTCTAGTACATGGTAAATAGGCTAAGTCTGTACATAATAAGGCCAGGAACTTCAGTACCGAGACAAATACAAATGCAACAGTCCAGGATGAAACTGTTTGATTTCTTTTGCCTTTCACCATGGTTACAAAAAGGAGAGGAGGTTGCGGGTGGGTCGGATGCAGAAGAGGATGAGAGCGGAGAGAAGACCAAGACTGACAGCCAGTAAACTGACCTTACTTTCCTACTGCCTCATTTAACAAGGCCAGACTGTCCTTCTGTGAGAAATCGCTTTTCAGAGCTTCTCAACTGAATTTAAGATGCTTCAGAAACCAATTGTAAATGAACGTGTCTTCTTTAAAACTTGTTTTATGAGAATTAAAAATGCCATTTTGTGTCGGATGAATGTTTTTGAGCATATTGAAGAAAAATGTCCATAAGTTTTTCAGTTAAAGAAGACTGCACTTTTTGTTTGGTCTGTGTACTGCAGGCAGGACAACAATGTGGACTCCACGTCATCTCTCAAAGAGACTGTCGAGATGGAGGACATCAAGCAAGGTACAGCTGGACCCTGCAGCAGTCTGTCAGGACTGATTTAAAAACTACCGACTCACTCGGATAGTGATTATTTGAGGATAAATATTTAACTGATTGATTGGTTAATTCAATGGGGCAAACAATATAATTAATGGGACAGCCAATAGCCCCGTGGCTAAGGTGCTTGACAAGGACCTGGAAGGTTGGGGATCAAGCCCCGGTGTAGCCACAGTAAGGTCCGCACAGCTGTTGGGCCCTTGAGCAAGCCCCTTAACCCTGCATTGCTCCAGGGGGGGATTGTCCCCTGCTTAGTCTAATCAACTGTAAATGGGTTTGGATAAATCGCTGTAATGTACTGTAACTGTGAATGGTCCGGCTCACGCCTCTCCCCCGTTCTCCCCGCGGCCGTGCAGAAGGGGGCGGCTCGGGGGAGGAGAGCGACGTGCTGAGCATCAACGCCGACATCTACGACAGCGACATCGAGGGGCACAAAGAGGAGGTGCCCGAGAGGGCGCAGGAAGCGGTCGAGGTCGCGGACCCCGCGCCCGTGCCGGCGCCCGTGCCGGCGCCCGTGGCGGTCTCAGCGGGGCCCGGAGCCTCGAGGCCGGCGGACCCAAAGCGAGACCTGCAGAAGGACATCGAGAAGAGCGTGTGCGAGATCCTGGCGCTGCCGCCGTCTCCCGCCAAAGAGACGCCGGCGGAGCCCGCCGAACCCGTCGTGTGCGCGGCTCCGGAGGCTCCTCCCCCGGCGGAGGAGGGGCTGGGGGTCGTCATGGCGCCCGCCCCGCCTCCAGGCCCCGCCCCCGGCCCCGCCCCCGGTGCGACCCAGCCCTCGGCTCAGCAGCTGGAGCTCCTGGAGCTGGAGATGAGGGCCCGCGCCATAAAGGCCCTGATGAAGGCCAACGAGGTGAAGAAGCAGAGCTGCACCTGAGCCGGGCCACCAGGGGGCGCTGCGCACAGCGGGGATTACACCGCAAGATGGGTCACTGAGCTGGGTCACTGAGCTGAGTAACTGAGTTAGGTGGATAACTGAGTGGGATTACTGATTTAGCTGGGTCACTGAGCTGAGTAACTGAGTTAGGTGGATAACTGAGTGGGATTACTGATTTAGCTGGGTCACTGAGCTGAGTAACTGAGTTAGGTGGATTACTGAGTTAGCTGGGTCACTGAGCTGAGTAAAACCTCAAACCTCTTGGTATCGCTTTACTTCACAGCCTCCTAATTACCTACAATTTACTGGGTAAATACAGATACGTGTAATTATTAGGTGACTACTTTGATTTCAGTGGTAAGTACCACAGAAGTAAGTGCTATGAAATGGGCTGATCATATCTACATAGTACTTGCATATGGTACTTACTGACTTTGTTTCATGAAGTCAGTAAGTTCTAGAAGTACTATGCAAAGTCGTTTTACAGCCCGTTTCATAGTACTTACCCCTAAAATGAACATAGTTGCCTCATAAGTACCTGGTATTTACCCAGTAAATTAGCTAATGAACGGTCTGCAAAATAAAGCGTTACCCAGCTCTTTTTGTTTAAGTCCATGTTTCAGATTTGAGAGTGAGTCTGTGATCTGTGGACGTATGTACTTGAATTTTCAAGAATTGGGATGCACCCATAGTGTCGTTAAAAGACCATAGCTGACCTGCGTATTTTTGTTAAATGGCTACCTGTGATAACCCCACTCTTCGCTTTGACCACACCCTTAGACCCCACTAGCTTGATGAGGACCTGAGGTGTGGCTAGAATGGGGTCAAAGGAAATCTAGCAGGGTTGCGGACAGCTGGGAGGGTTCCAGCCATGTATGCTTGAGGACTATTTGAAATGCACCTGTTCCTTTTTGAACATCCGTTTCTTTTCCTAAAATCCTGTTAATAAAGCTCTGGTCATTTGTTGTAAACATTGGCTCTCTCTCGCTCTTTTGTTTGACATAACTGACCCGTTGGTTTAGGTTTAGCCAAGATTTGTATTGGAAAAACATGACCCATTGGCAAGAACAATAACTCCAGCATCTAGCCTGCTGTGTAACATTCTCTCGCGATACACTACAGCCAGACTTCATGCGGTTCCTGTTCTGGCCGCTAGGTGGCAGCCCAGCACTGTGGATGTGAGGGTTTTGTGACACTTTTCGAGCTGGGACTTCAGCCATGCAGGCCTTTGGGAACAGAGCCTTTCTGTTAATCTGACACGATTATGTTTCCTCCGTCTATATTTGAGGACAGGGACACGCAGAAATGGAAGATGTCCGCTCATTCATGTGGTTTGGTGTCGAATTGCATGATACATTCAAGACCTTAACTCTAAGGTGTTGACAAAAACACAAGTAAAATGACTGCCTTTGTTTTTTTTTTTCTCCCGTGTCATGATTATATCACTGCAGATTATGTTGATGGCTATCATGAATTGTGTACACACACATACGCATACACTGTGCTTTCTGTTTCGATTATATAGCAACAGCAAGCACTATATATAGAGCACCTGCTGATGGCAATTTGCGAGACAGCCATCAACATCCTCATCAACATCCTCATCAGCCGCGAGCAGGCCGACCCCTGGAGGATGCCAGGGCCCTCGGCGTGCTCAGGTGTGGAAGGCGTTGTGTTTACCTCGTGTACACGTTTAGTCATCACCTCTGCAAACGCGCACGATGTTTGCTGAAATTGAGTTCAGGTAGGTGTAGCGCGTTTGCATTGAGTTCGGGTGGGAGTATCTCATTACCCGGGTCTAATTCTGCACTCAGACTCGTGCTGCAACATGGCTGGGGTGGGGGATATGGATCTGCAGAAAGGGCCGGCTTAGTCAGGCACTTAACCCTTTCAAGAGTAGATTCTTATTTTTCCATTACTCTCAACTACCGGTAGTGCTTGCTACATCAGCATTAGAATGTTCACGTTTACAAAACCTTTAAAAAAAAAATCCTTTTTTAATCAGAGGAGATCCATTGAGAATGTGTTTTTCGTTTGCCAGGCTGCCCTGGGAGAAGTGCCAAAGAGAACTGTTATAAGTGGAGTGAGTGAGAGGGAGGGAGCAGGGGTAAAGCCCCTGGAGCAGTGTTTTGGGTTAAGGGCCTTGCTCAAGGGCCCGACAACAGGGTTCTGTTTTCATTTAGGGACCCGACTTCATCTCTCCAAATGCAGGTCAGCATCCCTATATAGTGACCGGCAACTCTACAGCTGCCAGTCAAACCCCCTACCACTAGGCTTAATCACATAAATAAATCATAAAATTTCATCAAGCATATTATGGAAATGGCATTGACAGGGCAACTGGATTATGTGTAGATGGACAGATGCAACGGAATATGAGCTGAATATGACAACCTGATCTTTTATAGAGCTGCTGTTCCTTTTCATGTAAGGCTCTCCATTGTCACACACGTGGTTTTTCTGAACGTAATCTGTGTAATCATCTTTGATTTGAAATAGTACTTACGGCATTGGTACTCCACGGTTAGAGTGGAGCTCTTGGGTGCTATTTTCAGATCGTGAAGTTCTCGTTGATGTGGGAACGGGGCCTTGAAATTGCTGAAAAATATCAGTTCGACATGGTCCCGAAAAGTTTTAATCTGATTATTTTATAAGACATGGCTTTACTGTGTGCTGCTTAGCTCTGCAGAGTTCAGTCTAAACGAGTCATTTGCACCACCTACCCCCAATTAGTAAATGCCTAATATTAAATAAATGCATAACAATATTTTGCCTAATAGTAATACTCATGGTATGATCCATGAGACTATGTACTAACCTTATCCTCACTGATGCCATCTGTAGTACAAACCGGAGGCGTGCATAACAATGTTCAAGAACACTTTCCATAAAAGATGCTTTAAAAGACATTAATATACAGTAGACTTATGGCAACAGCTGCTGATAGGCATATGGTAATGTTACTTGCTGTTCTTGTATGTATGTATAAGTTAGTAAGTAGCGCTCATGAAGGTAGAGTTATTAACAGTTGTCCATAGATATAAAGCAAAGTGCAGTCGGAGCAGCGGCATTAATGTCGTTACGAGTGCCCTGCCCTCTGCCCCAGATGGCAGTTTGGGATCCAAGCCTCGGGAAAGGCCAGAAGGGCCCAGTTTGTCTTATGTACTGCAGCAGGCCTGAGAGTCAATGTAGCGCTGAATGTGTCAATGGAGGAGAGAGGGGAATGAGGGAAAGAGAGCGTAAGAGACTTAACAGTCACAGATAGAAGTGCGAGAGGGACAGAGAGGTGAGAGAGCGGAGATGGAGACGGAGGGAGAATGAGAGACGGGGAGAGATAGAGACACAGAGAGAGTGAGTGTGGAGCGAAAAGAAGACCGATGGTGAGAGACAGAGCGGAGAGGGACAGAGGGGAGAGAGACAGAGAGGAGAGGGACAGAGAGGAGAGAGACAGAGAGGAGAGAGAGTGAGAGAGAGAAGCAAGGAGAGTCATACGCAGCTCTTTGCCTCACACTCACACTGAACATGGCCGCCACACAGATCTCCTTCAGACGAGGCCTTCAGCCAGGGAGCGCCGGAGCATCTGATCCAGCACCAGAGAGGATCATGGGGGATATAGATCAAAGTGTAAATAACACTCACTTCCAGAAACATCAAAACTGAGCTAAAAGTACTCAGGGATTTCATTTTGTACATTCAATCAAATTGCCCTACAAGCAACATATTTATGACACTAATTTTTGTCCAAAAATCACTTATAACCTTATAATTCTGAGGTCGCGCCTTGCAAGATTTCAGTTTTCTTCATGCCTTTGTCAGGACAGCCACACTGTTCTAGCTGCAGCTGCTTCCAGTTTTGTTTCCTTCCAGCCTCTCCTCAAATCGAAGACCTCCGCTTTCTCCGTCACACGCCAGTCCTGCTTCGAGAGTTGCACAAGGCTTCGCACCGGTTCAATGGAGTCAAGTGCCCATCGATTCGTTCCATTAATATCGCTTTTAAATGATCTTCATCTGCCTTTTCTCTCTTCAGGGGAGAGTGGAGTGAATGGGGCACCCTCACCTTGCCTTTCCCAGCTTTGTTCTGCTAAGCTCTACAGATGAGCCGGATGCAATTACATGCAGATTCAGAGTGGAACAGCCCCCCTTGAGCAGAAATGAAATGCAGAATACGCACAGAAGTACCTCTGGGGTATTTGCATTTAAAAGAAGCTTTTTTTTTTTATTTTTTATTTTTTTTAGCAAATGCATAAATAATTATTCTTTTCTCCTCACCGGTGCTTAACAGCGGGTGTTATTCAGAATTTATTGCCGTTTTGAAAGGGGAAAATGGTACTTGAAAAAATTAATTAAATAAATAAACAATGGTTTATACATAATACCCTTTGAAGAGTTGTTAATAGGTGTGAAGTTAGACCAATTTGACAGATTTTCATGTATAACTGCGCATTAGTGGTAAAGAGACACAATCTGTTGTGGTTTCAAAGGCAGAAATGGTTGAACTAGCAGAGGGCAATTCATTTCAATTTACTAGGCCACAGTTTAAAAGTTTACACATTTTTAAAACTGGGTCCAAGTCTTTGAAGGCCACAGAAGATGAAGACCATAAACATCTCAAATATGAATTTGAATGTTAACTCATAAAACAGTATTAAGTACTGAAATTACACCTGCACCATATTTAGCAACAGTCGCGAAAACATATTTTAAAGCATGTGCATGTAGCAAATACATAAGCGAAGTTAATTCGGTAGATTTGTGAAATGCCTGTTGCACAACCATTCTGTCAGTGTTGTAGAACTACTGACAGTAATTGCTTTGTTTAATGATCACAGGAAATACACATTCTCACAGGTGAATGCATGTTAGGAACTTTAGTCTAATTGGGAGGCAACGCAATATACATTCTAATGCTTCCATATACCAATTGTACAAATTGATTCACATTTAACTAATATTAACCAAGAATGACTTTTTCTCACCTAGCGTTGCACCTGCTATGAGCGATTACAACAAGATGTGCAGATAAGATATGGGTTCAGAACTAGGAGTGAATGCACTCATAACTGCTCTTTGCATGGGACGACAACACTCCTCAAAGGCCTTTGCTGCCATAGTATATAACATGTCCTGTCTAGTGTATAAAATGTCACCCTCCCTTGTTTTTGATCTATAAATGTGCTGTGGAATGTACAGATTGACACCCCCGAACCACACTCCCACCCCCTTACCCATCTAGAACATATTTTCCATATTTACTTCCGATTAGCTTCCCGCATTAAAAAGATACTTTCAACTGAAACTTGGTGGCTTAGAGTGAAGCTAGTCAGTGCAGCTTAGGAGTTCCTCTCTGGTTGTTCGTGACCCACTTTTCCCAGAAAATTGTATCTGGGATTTTAAAATATCTTTCCTTCAGGGTTCTGGGGGTGTGTATTGAGGGGAGGGAGGGGGGGGGGGGGTTGGCGCAGCATTGATGTTTACATGATAAACTGCCGAAAACAGCAATCCAACAATATACGTAAGTGGAAGACATGTTTGGTCTTACATTATTCAGTCCGTGATCCAGCACATTCCTCCCGGTCCTGTTTCCAGGCAATGATACTACTGTACGATTGTGCTTTTCATAGATTAGGCTGGGTTGGACTCATGTACCCGTTTTAGAAAAGTCCACATAACCATTGCAGTCATAGTATGTTCTCACTTCATGGGTTATTTTGTTTGATGGCATCATTGTCCACTGTTTCAGGAACACCTTTGAGGTCAAAGGTTAAATGCAATAAATATACAATTATGGGTGCGTTCCAAAAGAATGAAGGACATAGTGAGGTCCATAAGTATTTGGACAGTGACACAACCTTAAATGGCTTTAATTCCTGCACAGTGTGCTCAATATGGATGTACATACCATAAAATTACATTTAATTACAGTTCTAATTTGAGGGTATTTACATCCATTTACAGTGAATCGTGTAGGAATTACAGTCATTTAAAATTGTGGCCTGTCCAAATACTTGTGGACCACACTATGCTAGTGCTACATTCAGTAATGCTTCTCCCAAAAAGTGGGGCGCGGGAGAACATGGTGCTTCTCGGTTGCCTATTTTTAAAATCCCGTAATGTGGCTTACTCATGGGTGCATAAATGCAAGCTTGGTGATTTAAATCCCCGGACACAAATTTAAATCCCAGGACAGCACACTATTTTCGGGAAAACATGTTGCGCGTAGATGCAGTAATGCATAATCATAACTTCTGAAAACATGTTGCGCGTAGATGCAGTAATTCATAACTTTTGAAGAACAAGAAGTTAACGCAAACCGGCAGATTCCGGACACGCCCTTGTGAGGGATGGAGATCTTTTCAAGATCACTTAATTTTGTGTCAGGGAAAACCTACCTATGTGTGCAGAGGGGAATAAGGGATCTATTTTTATATATTAATAAAGGGGTTTTAAATGTCTAATTCTGTTCTGTGAAAAACATTCGTTTATTTAATTATGCCTTTCTTATGCCTTAATTAATGCCTCTGAACACAAAATAATTATAAACAATTCCAGGGCCTTTATTCAGACTGCCTAATAAAACATCTGCCCACGCAATACATATTGTTCTCAGTTTCATCATTATATCGTAAACTCGTGATTATTCGTATAGATTGAGTGTTTCTACCGACAGATGACACGACTGTAAAATATTCCCGAAAACAAGCAAACGTTTATGGCTGTCTGTCAGCCAGCCTAGTCATATATTTTTTGTTTCACGATATTTTGATTGTCCCCAGGAAAGCAAGCATTACTTTATTTTTAAAGACAATCCAGCCCCAGGAATACTGTGTCTTTGCCAAGAGATTAATGACGACAGCTGTTGTACCAGCTCAATACAATCTCCTAGCAACTCAACGGTCGCAACTGTCGCCGGCATAAAAGGTCACATGACCATGCCTCTGCTGTTTTGGTCCCCCTAAAGAAAAATAATCAAATGCACGGTCTTCACCAATCTGTAAAAGTAAATCATTTAAATTAAATTAAATTAAAATAAAAAAAAACATTCTCTGAATAAAACTGTTGGAATGTCGTAATCATGATTTTTTAAGCATAGAAATTCTTGCCGTCAAGTTGACCAACCTGTCAAATTGCTAACCCTCACATCTGTAACTCTAACTATGGTTCCATTTATCCCAGAGAGCAATACTTTAGAAGGCCCTTGTGAATACAAAATGGCTGCTTTTATCATGTATCTATAAACTAATGGACATGGTGTTTTGTTTATGCAGCTGGTGTATTTCTATGTGACGGATCCGAAGCTCTAGTGCAGAACTGAAGCACGTCATTTTAGCAGCCCGCATCAATCTCGGCCTCTCTCGCTGGCTCGTAGTGCTTTTGTGAATGGAGATTTTGCTCTTTGTTGCCAATTATGGTGCAGTAAAAAAAATTGCCATGGCCTCAGATGATTTGGAAACCATGCCTTTATGCCACTCTATCGATCCCAAATCAAAATGCCCCGTCTTCTCGCCTGCCAAGATATTACTCCGCTAAATTTGTCTGGCATAATGCCCAAAAAACAGTAATCTCACAGCACAATTCCAGGCTCCCGGGACTTGAGCATAGTTATCCCGTTATATCCTATCCTATTGCACACCATTCAGATTCCTCGCAGGGGCAAAGCCTATCTTAAAGCAGTTCTCTCATCTTTCGCAAAGGTTGTGTATTCCACCGACGCCGAAACTCACTGGCAGGCGGGGAGTATTTTGGATGAAGGGATATCGGCGTAATCACCGCTGAACGATCTGCTCTTGTTTTCTTGCCTTGGAGACACGGAGATGCCGATGCCTCGTTTGCACACCGCGGCTGCAGCCTGCTAAACCGAAGCCCTCGGTATTGAGAGTGGTCGGACACTCTGAGACGCTGCGGGGTTACATTAATACGCGTTTGGGGTCAAAAGTGCTCTGTAAAAACTGGTTCCAGGGGACTAGAGCCCTCGCTCTTTAATATGAGATCCTGCTTTTATAAGCCTACTCTCGTAAAAAATGGCTGCAGTCCAAACGCCTCATCACAGTCAAGTTTCTTTTAGTCTAGTAGAAAGTATCCCAAAGTAAAACAAAAATCACTGTTAGTTTTATTTGTTGCATTTTTAATACCTGCGTACAATTACAACACATGCATCGTTATGTAGCCTACTTATGCAATTACATGGATAAAGATTAAATTTATCAATGACCTTTATCACGCTGCCAGCACAGAAGATCTCCACCAATAATAAGCTTTTCTGCATTACTGCATTTAAAACCATGTGACTACTGACTCATGAGTACTGAGTACTGAATCTTAAATGGACTGATAACTTTACTGAGACTGCAAAGAAAAAATATGAACAAGAAATTAAAGAAATTTTGTTTTTAATAACTCAAAAGGACAATATCACTGTACCCTGCTCTAAAATCCAGCTATGACCAGCTACCAGCTGTTTCAAAACATAGCTTGAGTGGGTCAAATCATGTTGCGTATGGAGCTGGCCTGAACTGGTAAACCAGCTGCCAGGTGTTGTTCATCAAAAACAGTTTATTTCAACATTTGGTTTTTGGGAAACCGAAACCAAAAAAAAAAAAAAAAAAAAGACTCTACAGGTACAGGTAATCTACAGGTAGCTGGTTGACCTATTCAGACCAGCTCCCAGCTCAACTTGATTTAACTGGTTGACCTGTTCAGACCAGCTCCCAGCTTGATACGTTTTGACCAGCTCAAGCTATATTTTGAAACAGCTGGCAGCTAGTAATTTGAAGATGGTTATAGTTGGGTTTTACACCAGGGTAACATACAGGCTACCAGCACTATCTTATACCCAGCCAGACCAGCTTATACCCAGTTTATACCCAGCCAGACCAGCTTTATGACTAGCTTGGCCATGCTGTTTGACCAGCTGATACCCAGCTAGACTAGCTTATGACCAGCTCAATTTTCAACTGGTCAGGCTGTCATAGCTGGATTTCACAGCAGGGCAGTGGTCTGTTTATGGTGACATCAGCACCTTTTACATATTTATCAGAACTTTTCTCACACGTCTCGGCGATAGCCTACCTGTGGAAAACGCTGAATATTTAACGCGGGAGAGTGAGCGGCAGTTATCTGAACGCTCCCTGCGTGCCGTACTCAAGAAGTCATTTTTCTTCCCCGCCACACCTCTGCTAAGCCCTGCCTTTTTTTTTGTACTTGAAATTAAATTGAACTAACAGCACACACTGACAAGTAATAAATAACTTAGCACCTCACAGTGGCTAAATAAATTGGTTTGCCTCAGCAATGACTCACCCTGTACATTTCATTTTCATCGGGTTAAGACAGCATATCTTTTTTTCTTTTTTAGACCAAAAGAGGAAATATTGTATTTAATGGCAGACAATTCACTTCCTCTCAAATACACACGGCATTAATTGAATTACATTTTCGGCTGCTGTAGGACAACTAATCATATCATTGGATGTGTTGGTGCATTGCTTGGTTTGACAGTTCATTTGCGTGTTGTTCTGCAGGAAAGCCTAAACAAGATGAAACCCAGGCTGATTGGATTCCTCAGGACCGCACATAAGACCACTGATG
The DNA here is from genome assembly GCF_963514075.1 of Conger conger. Classification (NCBI taxonomy): domain Eukaryota; kingdom Metazoa; phylum Chordata; class Actinopteri; order Anguilliformes; family Congridae; genus Conger; species Conger conger. The sequence goes on from NC_083767.1 coordinate 6,071,930, forward strand.
CGCACAATATTATGTACACAACTCTACAGGCTATATGCTTGGTATTTATTTGTTATGTTATTTCATTCCTTAATTTGGAATCTAGCCAAGCGCATCGCTGCGTCCTCCACTGTTTTGTTTCAGGAGATCGCAGACTCACAGACGTTATTCTCACGGCACGGTCCGCGTCCGCGCGCGGCGCCTGCCACAGATGCCAGCGGAAGGAAGACGTCAAGCTTCACGTTTTGCCTTTTTGGCAAAATGGTAAATGGTTGGCATTTATGTAGCGCCTTTATCCCAAGCGCTGCTCAATTGATGCTTCTCAAGCAAGCAGAATGCGAGCCCCTGATTGGCCCGCAGGGGTTACTGGTGAGGGACGGGGAAGCAGTCATCCGGTTGAGCTGAATAACTTCATCCCTGGGGGATGGACACGTCACCTTGCAGCACTGCTGACCAGCGGTAGAACTGGCACACTCCAGATTTGATGCCATATAACGGTGGTCCTCACTCCTGGTCCTGGAGTGCTGCAGGGTGTGTTGGCTTTTGTTGTTACTCAGCACATAAATGATCAATTAAAGTGGCTAATTACGCACCTCACCTGGTTTCTTGGTTCTGAATCGGTTGCTGATAGGTAAGGAGAAAGCAAAAGCCAGTGGGTTGCGGCTCTCCACGAGGTTGGCTCATCCATACATTATAGCCTGATCTTGACAGCATGAACGCCCCCAGCAGCCCAGGCCCGAATATTTCACTTTTCAAACATTTTTCATCTCAGAATAGCATTCGCCAAGGTAATGATCAGCTGAAAACAAAGCTATTTTAACTCCAGAAATACAACAGGCACACAGATACAGTAAATAAAGGACAACGTAAGTGTGGCTACCCCTCCCTGCATTCCTGTGTAATGTGTACCTAACCAAGCAAGTCCGTTATGTGATTTTGTGAGACCACAACATTGTGACATTAACTTTGATAGCAAAAGCCAAAGAACCCGGTAAAAAAACAAAAAACTGCCCGATATGTAATTTCATGCATCACTAAGCAAGAGTATACCTGCACTCAGATTTAGTGTCATAATCATTTTTTTATGCAAACACCTGTTTGTGCTTAATCTGTGACGGGGGAACCGCGGGCGTTTTAATAAAAAAGAATGAGACGGCATTCGCGACGCGAAAGTACAATGTGGTTGAGTAGGCTGCATCAGAGAGGTGCAGGATAATGTGAGACAGTATTCAGAGCCAAAGACATGGGCTAGCGGCTAGCCTATATAAAGAAGGTGATCAATCACGGAACACCTTCCTTCCTTCCAGACTAATGCCCGGTAATTACAGCTCTGCCGCTGATAAACAAACAAGACAAAGGAGTATTACCCAACTCCAAACATCGTGATTAATAGCAGCCTACTTTTAACTTACATATTTGGATAAACGGTCTTCAGCTAATTATAGACATGCCGTGGTGCCTGCCCACATAAATATAGATCCGCGACCCGCATCGCAAGGCATGGGGTATTTCACCAAGCAGGATACCTGCGCGGAGTAAAACCCAGAACAACATTTTATTTTTATTTTTACTTTTTACAGCAGTTCATGTTCCAGATTTGGGAGGGTTCAGGATTTTGCCGCCGTAGCGTAAATTTAAATCATAAATATGTATGTAAAAGGCGGCACGGATGGTGCAGTGGGTAGCACTGCCGCCTCACAGCAAGGAGGTCCTGGGTTCGAATCCCCGTCGGCCGGGGCCTCTCTGTGCGGAGTTTGCATGTTCTCCCCGTGTCTGCGTGGGTTTCCTCCGGGTACTCCGGTTTCCTCCCACAGTCCAAAGACATGCACGTTAGGCTGATTGGAGAGTCTAAATTGCCCATAGGTATGAGTGTGTGAGTGAATGGTGTGTGTGCCCTGTGATGGACTGGCGACCTGTCCAGGGTGTATTCCTGCCTTTCGCCCAATGTATGCTGGGATAGGCTCCAGCCCCCCTGCGACCCTGTTCAGGATAAGCGGGTTAAGATAATGGATGGATGGATGGATATGTATGTAAATATGAGACACAGTATTTCCCGTTTTTTAAAAGACGATACACAATAGTATCATTCAACACTATACATGGCGGGAAAAAAGAAACAGAAAAACATATTTCCGTGCCATGGATGATTGATAGGCATGCGCTCGTCCATACTGCACAAAGCAACCGGCACTTTTGCGCGCAAGCCACGTAGCTTCTCTCCTGAATTTACGTAAAAAGAGGAAAACTGCATTGGGACTAGGCTTTTTGAAAAGCATCAGACAGAGCGATATGAGCATATCACTTAACTGATTTGAAATGTGCACTTTCGAAACGGCGAAATACTGTATGGACATTTTGGTGAGTTTTAGTGTACACAACCGAAACATACAAGTTGTTTTTGCAATAGTCACGATGTTTGAATGGTTCCTGTTCATATGCCGTGAGTGGACCACTTCCTTCAGTAAGAACATAGGCAAACGACCCTGCGGTTGATTTAATTGCCAGTTTTGGTTCGGCCAGAAGGAAATAAACCGAAAATGTCGTTAGCTTTACATGAGAATATGCAAAATAATAATAATACATAATGACCACCCATCTAATATAATAGCGTAGTCCTTGCTGCAGAGATCACAAGACCAGAAGAAATGGGTTCTAGAAAAGGTAGGCTACATTGATTCCGGCTTTATGTGGAAAATTAGCTGAATAAAAAAGAATGCTAATAATAGGGTCTACATGCTGTGTAGAAATGGGGCATATACGTTGTTGAATAAACTCGCGTGCTATCTACCTTTTATGCGCAAAACAGTTCAACGGGCATGTTGAATTCAAACATCTGTTTAATCAAGACTCCAGCTGTCCGTTGGAAGAAAAATGAATAACAGAAGGCCTCTGGAAGGATGATATATGGTGGGGAAATCTTCAGGATCCGTTTGGCTTTAATGACAGTGAACAAAATGTGCCATGTATCACGGCTGGCAAACGCCATACTGTCAACAACCTATAGGCTTTGATTTCGCAAGATGCGTTACGATGAGCCACAAAGGGATCAGGGGAGTAAATTACTTTTGTCAAACTTGTGATAAACCTGTCACCGGGCTACCAGACAGCTGGCAGGAAAATTACATTATATAAGTGACTGTCAAAAAAATGCAAAAGGACGGGGTAAGAGAATGGCCTTTCAGTATGAATGATTCATTCCACTGATGGTGTCTCTACACTCGCTCCAAAATGTCAGTACATGGGTACCAGGGGCCAATGCTCTTGAGAGAGCTCCAAGTGACTATTATTCAAATTATTTGTGAGTAAAAAAAAAAAAACAATGTTTATTTTGAATATTTCCATTTTTAATACATTTTTATACATAATATGTGCTCCTTGTAATATTTCATAGCAGTGTGATTGTGTTATGTTTCAGCTCAGCTAATGGAAAAATAAAATAGTGTGTCGCTATGGTGATACGATTTCTTCAATGTGACATTTGTACCTTCCCTATAACAAGATTTGCTTAGGCATCCAAGGGCATTAAAACTAGGCAGGTCAATCCACATGTACTTCCTACAGAAACATTTTTTTTGTATTATTATTTGTGTATATTCAGTGCATACTTACCAGACTGCCAGCCTGGTGAACTAAATCTTTCATGTGAATCAGTAGTTTTTCACGAGTTGGTTGTCTTTAGTCACTGTTCAGAATGGCATAAAGAATAGAAGTGGAAATCCTTAAAGTGCTGGGGGTGTATTTATAACTGCTCGTGTTAAAACAAGCAATCATTCAACAACTTTTCTCGTCATTTTGAGCAATAAATGTGATATCTGCGTTTTGCACGTTAGTGCCTGCCGCATCCTCCAGCCAAACGCAGACAGCGAGGGAACGCTAAAGCCAACTGATTTCACTCAAGTGTGAAGTATTTTAAAAGCTATTGACAGTTTGATTGCTCAACAGACAAGCCAGACAGCTGGAGTATTATTCTGTCTGATTATTCTCGTACAAACGATGTTAAAAGGTATCTTCAGAATGATTCACCATCCCAACACAATACTGCCAGGAAGAGCTTTTGAATCGCATGCATACCAGGCCTCCTATTCCTCGTGTATCAAAATGTATGAATAAGATTATTTTATTTTTCAGTTGAATGTAACGACAGTGGCTTACCTGGGAAAACCTCCACCTGGCCCTGATTGTGTATCCACCTATGACTACAGGTGCGTCCCTACCGTCGGATAGATTAACCAGCCCCCGCTTGCCTTGGTCGGCCACTGTGAGTCCGGCTAGTTGAATTATTAAAAAAGTCACACAGTAATTTGTAAATCATTACATTGCAGTACAAATCACCTAAAAAGAAACATCACATATAACGAATATCATTGTGGAGGGCCAGGTACAGGGTCTGACAACATGGCGAAAACATTTCCGCTTCTGATTTGTGAAGAATTCATAGTAGCTTCATTTCCCTTTATGGTGATTAAAGGAGGGGAAAAAACAGTGAAAGAGACTTTTTTGTTTTAACACATATTAATGCTAGTTATCAACTTAAGCAATTGCACTGTTAAGTCTCTGATGTGTATTAAATGCCCCTGTCATTTGAGACTTCTCTTTTCAAAACGCCATTGCTGCCAAGACTATTTAAATGTCATTATGAAGGGGAAAAAAATCAATCTGAAGGACTCTCCTTTTCAAAGCAGTGAATAATGGTAATGAATGGTGAATGACGATAATGATCATCATTGATTCATCCATTGCAGGATCTTTAGATGGAATAATTTGATGCATAAGACTCCTGGATTGAGCAGTGACTTATACGCAGTTAATGCTTGTTTTTGACTGTATTTCAATCTTTTTAAATGGAAAAGGCTTCTTATTGGGGCTGTGCATATAGTATAAAATGACAAATTTCCATCTGCCCAAAGACAGGAGTGGCAGGGTGATCTGGGAAAACGTGGGAGACACAAATGTAATCGGTGTTGCCTCTGAGTTGGAAGGAAAGAGTGGAACTATGGAGTCATTTAACCAGGGAAATTAATATCAACAAATAAAAGAAAATGAGATTTTGCCATTCTTTGCACGCTCACATTAGACTCTCGTATCCACTTAGGATTAGGCAGGCATTACTTAAATATTTGAATAGGGATGTAAATTATGTTTTTTTTTTTTGTTTTTTTTTTCATGGATAGATTTGCAATTAGATTTTAGCCTACGAGCGTGCCAAACTCCGACTGTCATCTTGTTTCCTGTTTTGTGTACTTTTGAAAAGGTACTTTTACTTAATGTGCCATCTGTGCCATCCAAGTCAACACATTACCCAGCATGCATCGGTTTGTGGATTGAGAACATTTTCAATTTCACATACTTGTGAAATTATTCTACAGTGATTCTTCTAAAATGCCTATGAGCTATAGGTGAAGTAGGGCTGGTTTCCCAGATCTCCACTGAAAAAATGTTTTAGTCAGGCTTAATCCATTTCTGACAAAACAACTCATAGTCTTGTAATTAGGGTCAAATAATCACACCTTCAAGCTATTCACATTACCTCTGAGATGAATTACCAAAACAGGAGGCCATTGTCATAAATGAACTTTGCCTTTTTTCCACCCCATCTAACACAATGCGATGCGCGTTCCTGAATGCCAAATCAAAGGTGGGACAACAGAGAATGTGCGTGTGATCCGGTCCACAAGAACTCTTAACTTCTAATGACGGAATATGGCCAACAGTTCACTCGCTGCCACCATTTTGGCAGCATGGTGGTGCTGTGCATAGCTCTGTCTGTTTCACAGCAAAACGGTCCTGGGTTTGAATCCTGGCCAGGGCCTTCCTTTGCGAAGCTTGCTTGTTCTCCCCATGCCTGTGTGGGCGTTGCTGCAAAAGACCACGCGTGCTCAGTCAACCTGCCCTGTATAAATAAAGGTTAGTAAATAAATAAATTAAAGACCAGTGGTAACTAAGGGCCTTTCATTTGAGTCCAGGACAATTGAAGCTGTGGTCTAATGCCAGATTCAATTAAATGTGTCTGTGACCTTTTCCTTGGTTGCTACATGAGTCACTGTAAGTAGTTCCCGCTGCTGGATCAGGCTTGGGTGTTTTGTGTGAATATATTGAAATGTTCAGTACGGTCTTCCAGGCGGGGGGGGGGGGGGGGGGGGGGTGAGGGGGGGGGGTGGGGGGGGTGAGGGGGGGGGTGGTCCGCTGCCGTTTGTGTGACGGGCTGTCACGTTTCTCCGAGGTTATTGTCTTCGTATTTCTTTCACGGTATTTATGCGCCTGCCCGTGGGGGCCAATATCACATTGCGTGTGGTAAATGCAAGCACCGCCGTTAAAACAGTACGGAAATGTAATTAGGAATAAATAATGGGCAATGTTTTTTTCAAAGGGTCTGGACACGCATGCCCGGGTAGCCTAATGCGCTGTGATGCTCAATAACTCACTCTGGGAGAATTTGCATTTGAAATGGGTGGGGTTGCACATGTTGGATGGATGGATGGATAGATAGGTAGATGGATAGATGGATAGATAGATGTGTGCTCTCCTGTTCTGAAAATCATTAAATATTAGGGAAAATAAAGTCTCTAAAGTTTTCTGAGTGCAATGACACACATAAGAGCCACTGGGCCTCTGTCTCCCCGGCAGTGAGGTGTAATCTCTGATATTGCGCCGATGCTGTTCCAGTGCAATTACCACCCACAGGGGCCGAAGGCTCACAGGCCCGCACTGCGGCAATATCCGTCCGCTGGAAGTCATTTCATGTTGTAAAAATACACGCGGCACTTTGAGGGGAAGTGCGATTTCTGTGAGTTCTGAGCCTTTAATGGCGAAACTTTATTAACAAACACAACTCAGCTGCGGAGAAGCACACACCTTTAATGATCCAAAGTTCCATTTCTTACACGGGTCCAGGAAATTCTCAAGTACCTTGTAACAATGTTGTATGTCTGAGGAGAGCCACACAAATGCTATGGGGGGGACTGCTGTGTCTATAAAAAAAATAGCATTTTTATGTTATTACTGTTCCAGGAACATAAACATTGATAAACCATAAGTTGTGCAGTTTAAATGCGACAGGTTATAAATCTTTTGCTGGCATCTACTAATGAGAGCAAGTCTTAGGAATTGTTCAGTCAGCCCGAACAGTGAGTCTACTTTCAGGAACCGATATGAAATGGAATTCTTGGTTGCTCTTACGATGTGTACATGAGGCGGTAACTATCACGTTCTTAACCATAGCACAGTGATTTCAGATGCTCTTCTGAGCTTGCATATTAGCTATTAATGGTGATTGTTTACGTATGCTGATTACGTATATCAGTTTATTGGTGGGCAGTTAACAATAAAGGTGGTTGAAGAGCGACCAGTGGATGTAACAGCATTGGAAAAAGAGACCTAGTGGTACAGTATATGTACGGTGGTGTCAAAAACACTTCCAAAATATTATCCTGGCCCACCCATGTCTTTTAGCCAGGGCAGGGCAGCTTGTAGCCTAGTGGCTAAAGTACATGACGGGGAAGGGGAAGCCTCGGTGTAGCCACTCTATGATTCACACAGCTGTTGGGCCCTTGAGCAAGGCCATTCACCCCAAATTTCTCCAGGGGGGATTGTCCCCTGCTCAGTCTACTCAACTGTAAGTCGCTTTGGATAAAAGCATCGCCTAAATAACTAATGTAATCTAATGTATTAGTGGGAACGGCACGTCCAATCGGGAATGTCCACCTATGTAGTTCTGGCCCACCTCGCTGTATGCAAGCCCGACTATATGGATATAGGTGCTTCTCTGAGACCCATCCACACGCTGGAATAATGGCCTAACGAGAAGCTTCCCAGCTGCCCAAAACAGCCATCTCTGCTCACTGACTGTGAAGCTGAAGTGGCACTCTGTCTGCCTGGAGTCATTCTCATAATTGGGTGCAACCACCACCTAAATGTTTTAGGTTACCAACAGTCCATTTCATTAGTGATGAAAGAGGTGGCAATTGCCAGAATGGGGGGGGGGGGGACTTTGAATTAGAAAACTCGACCCTTGAAGGCGACACTGAGGAACTTCCAAACGGCCTTTGAAAATGCTTTTAATTCCGGTCCGATTTTGGGGGCAGCACTGCCCTGGTTAGACAGGCTGGTGAGATTTATTATTCCTGCGAGCGTCCAGCATACCGGAGGAATTTAAGAAAAAATGGATCAGTTTTGTCCAAGTTGGCTTCCTAAGGAGCCTCAACAGGAGGCCTAAATTTAGCATTCTTCTCCGTTCTGAATTCAGTTTTTTTCTTCTGTTTCCCAGGTACTCATGGGGGTGTTGAGGGAATGCTAAGAAGCGGCTGTGAAGCAGGTCAGAACCGAAGCTGTCAAAGAAATATTCAGTTCTGGTGGGGGGTAGAGCGGGGGGGGGGGCTGTAGCCTAGTAGCTCTTGTTCATGACTGAGACCCGGAAGTTTGGTGGTTCAAGCCCCGGTGTAGCCACAATAAGATCCGCACAGCTTGACCCTACATTGCTCCCGGGGGGATTGTACCCTGCTTAGTCTAATCAACTGTAAGTTGCTTTGGCTATATACGGAAGGGGATGCAGTATATGCAGCCAAGGGAGATGGGTGCTGATGCCCATCGCCTGAAATAGAGATTGAGCTGGTTGAAAACAATCATGTGATCCCTCCATTTAGAAAAGTGTTTTTTTTGCAGGGGCCATGCTTGTGAACACACTGTCTATGATAGCAATTTCACATTGGTATGTATTCAGTTGGAAAACACTTGAGAGGTGACAGTGAGTATTGGCTTTCACCGAATCCAAAAAGGAACAACACTTGATATCAATATTGGAAGGCATGGTGGTGCAATAGCTAGTACTCCTCCCAGCAAGAAGGTTCTGGGTTCGAATCCCAGTTAGGGCTCCCACCACAAATTTATCTGACTGTGTCTGTACGGTTTACTTCCCACTGTCCAAAGAGGAGCAGGTTATGTCAACTGGAGAGTTTAAACTGCCCGTATGTATGAGTGGTGATGTCACCTGGTGTATACTCATTTCAGGATTTGCCAATAGCGTAACACAATTTCACTTGTCAAGCAAACAGTAACTGAAATCTAGCTAATGTTTTCTATTTGAGTGAGTCTCATTACTAGACTAAAACACTTAAGACCGACCTTTTCAATGCAGTGAAGAGGCTCCCCAAGTTGGACTAAAGGACTGGTGGTGAAGGACTACTTCCCGTTTTTATTGGTAGAGCTCACGATAACGATATCAGCGTTCAATTATGTGTTTTTATCCCTGAGTTTATATCCCAGAGGTGTGACATTACTTCTTGGAAACATTGTTTTGACTCGACAAGTGGTCCTACCAGTGGAATGTTATTTGCACAAAATTGACTAATCGTTGAAGAAACCCACGTTTTCAGGACATTAAGAGTTTGAACAATGGTGGAAGAAATTAATGCAAATTTCGCTAGCTCCAAAATGTATGGCATTTATTATTCTTAAATTCAGCATTCATAATGACTTCCGCGCATCTTCCATCAGCACCTTATCTTCCCAACAACAGAGCTGTTACAAGTTCCTAATGAACACTCGGGCAATAAAGCAGGGAATTAATCAGCGCAAAGAGCAGGCAAAGACTTTCCCTGAATAAATATTTAAAATGGCGAGTGAATGCTAGCAGGGTTGTTAACCTTATCACAGTTGATATAGGCAACAAAAAGGACATAATTTTTACATTTTCATTTGAATTAATGAAGCAGCGGTTTATTTTAGACGGGCTGTTTTCCCCCTGGTGCTTTGCGAATTAATCTGGCATCCAGCTAGGCTGCGAGTTTCAAAAGTGACAGGCCGTCTCGTCCTTCCCTTTGTGCTGTCATATCGTAAATGTTGATCATCGCGGTCGCGGTAAAGTACAAAAAGAAATAATGAAACATTGCGAGATATGAAATAATTATGGTGATTTATAATAGGTGCAAGGCAGTTATCTGATACTTTAACCGCCATCACACAAGGTGTGCACCGGGGAATGAAGAGATACTTGCAAAGCTGTTCTGAACCAAAGTCCTTCAAGTATGACATCACTTATGGCTTTTGTGAAGGCGCCGTAGGTGTGGGTTGCTTGCGGAGATAACGGAAAAGGCAGTTACTGAACAGCGAGGCGGTGGAAATAATTCCGGGATGTATTCGTGTGCGATAATTTGAGGCACATTTCCCATTCACTCTGTAGATTAAACCGCAGTGATGGGGAAAATGATAAAAACGGTCTCATCTTTTACACACCTCCTGACTTAAAGATCCCTTGAAAGCTTCTCTGAGTGATGCGCAAGTGTCTGTTTCTGTAATGGTGTGTGCCCTGGGAAGGTTTCCATGGAAACGTGGCAAAGGCGCAAACACAGCTGAAGTTGCACTCTAGGGGTAAGGGTGGAATATCTGTCTGCTTTCTGCTCGGAGGAAATTGCAATGGTAGTGACTAGTGAAGCATGTTGGATAAGATCGTAGCCGAGGCATATATTGGGGATCTGCGGCAGTTTATCCTTCATTTAAACCATTTTTCTCAAAACAAAAATAAGCCCCTTTTTATTCTAAAATACAAAGGTTTATGTCATTCTGATTTGATATGGAGATATACGCTCACCGAGCAGTTTATTAGGAACATACTTTTACTTTATTACACCTACTTATTCATGCGATTATCTAATCAGCCAACTGTGTGGCAGCAGTGCAGTGCACACAATCATGTAGATATGGGTCAGGAGCTTCAGGTAATGTTCAAATCAACCATCAGAATGGGGAAAGATTTTGATCTAAAAGACTTAAGTGACCGTGAAATGATTGTTGGTGGCAGACAGGGTGGTTTGAGTATGTCAGAAACTGCTGATCTCCTGGGATTTTCATGCACACTAGTCTCTAGAGTTTACAAAGAATGGTAAAAAAAAAAAAAAAAAAGCAGTTCTGCAGACAGAAATACCTTGTTATTGAGAGAGGTCAGAGGAGAATGGCCAGACTGGTCAAAGCTGACAGGAAGGTGACAGTAACACAAATAACCACACATTACAACAGTGGTATGCAGAAGAGCATTTCTGAACACACAACGCATCATAACTCTCAAGTGGATAGGCTACAGCAGTAGAAGTCTAAAAATAAGTCTAATAAATACCTAATAAAGTACTCACTTTATTAGGTATATATCCTGGTTTAACTGATAAAAAAAAAAAATCTAAAATATTTGTGTGCTTTCTTGCCATTTGTGATATTAAATAACTTTGAGCCTTTGAAATAACTTAATATTCTTTTGAATGAGATGGAGTGTATTCATTGAATTTTCAATTAATAAAGTTTTTTTTTTGTTATAATTCAAAAAGGCAGTCTAAAGGTGCAGTCCAATTGATCTGAAGGATCTAGGAGGATTCCCTGTTGAGGAATGGTCAAAGATATCCTCCCAGTATGTCATACCTACAGTATAGCTCATTCCCCCTTTGGTTTATTCTATACAGTTTTTTTTCTGCTCATCTTTGTTAAATATTTTAGAGGCTATGCTACTGTGTGTGTATGTGCGCCTATGTATGTATGTATGTGTGTGTGTGTGCTTGTGTGCATGCTCCTGTGTTTGTGTGTGTATGTGCATCTATGTGTATGTATCTGCACCTATGCGCGTGTGTGTGTGTGTGTGTGTGTGCGTGCACCTGTGTGTGTATCTGCGCCAACGTGTGTGTATGTGTGCCTGTGTGTGTGTGTGTGTGTGTGTGCGCGTGTATGCGTGCGCACGCCTGTGTGTGAGTGCGCGTGTGTGCGTGTGCGTGTGTATAGACCAAACCGCACCTGTTTCTTTTGTTTTCATAAGAACTGAGTGAGTCATTTCCTGCTCTTCTGCCCCTTCAGAGGAGCGGAGGGAGCCGCGCTCTCCCGCACGTGGGCGTTCGGGGGATTCGGCTGTCATCACTCATCTGGGTCTCGAGCCTGTCACCGCGGGCGTCGGGGTACCAAACTCCCCCGTCTGAAGTCGCTTAGCGCGTCGTGTTTTATTACCGTGTCACAGAAGAACCGGGGAGAGATGACACGGCCTGCGTTCGGAGGAGCGGTCGGCCAGCGACACTCGACCAGCGGTGGACCGTGTTTTCCTTTATCCAAATTAAAACGTCGGCATATTGTTGTCACACCGCGTCTCATTAAAATTGTTTTTCTGAGCCCGGTGTCACGCGGCCGCAGTGTTTGTTTGTGAAATCATAATTCTCTTCCTCTCTTACATATTTGAATTCAATTTAAATGTTATCTCAGTTTTTTTTTTTTTTTTTTTTTTTTTCTTCTTTTCTCCCCTGACGGAATACATTACTCCGTTCTGGCTATCTTTATTAAACGGCGCCCTGGCTGGTTTTTATTTGGCGCGTACGCTCGGGGAAAGCACGGGAAGCGGCCTGTATGAAATGAACCTCATTACTTTATTTTAGATGCCTGGCAACAGTGTTCCGTGGCGCATACCAATATTTATCTCGCCTGGTCTTTGACGCGTGGTTTGAAGAGAGTAGTTTTGAGGGAAGAGAGCCTTGCCAAGGATCCGTTTCTATCCTCTTTGGACTTACGCTCTGCCCCGAAGGGGCGCCCTGCCTCGGGCTGATAACAATCGTCTCCTCCTGCCGAGCGAGAAATGCAAGGACGCTTCGCTGCTCCTTTTTTTATTTTTGTATTTATTTATTTATTCATTTTTTGTATTTTTTATTTTATTTTCCACATTGCCAAAAAATGATGTTTTTTTCAGCCGTGATGTGCTGTGTCACTTTCCATTAAATCCCAACAGCCCACAGACCGGGGCTAACACTGAGATCTGTATAGGATTAGGATCGCTACTGCGAATACATTTTGTTCCCAATGAAAAAAAAAAAAATGAATACGGCCAGAAGCGTTCGGAGTAGAAAATGTCACCGTACTTTCGAATACATTACCGAGCGAGGAAAGGCCTAATGAATCCGCTATTAGACTGTCATACCTGCTTACCTCAGACTTCTCCGGAAAGTTTATTTGATACGTCTAAGCCAATTATCAAAGCCTCTGTGATAAGGAACGGCTCAGTATGGCTGAATGGAAGGCCTGAATTGTTGAAAATGCTCAGGCCTCTACGCTTATTGAGTAATTAACTTGGCTCTATGCAGAAAGCCGTACATGCTAGAATCTAATTTTCTTCTCGCACAATGGTTCGGTCCTTGCTGCGGCTTTGAAAAGTCAGGCTTGCTGATAAGGTAGAATCCAAGAGCCATTCTGCTGGCATTCCGGTCACATTTTTCTCTGCCTACAAACAGATAGACAGAGATAAATCAGAATAATACGTCAAATGCCGTAGGCCTCAAATAAACGTGTTTCATGTTCTGGAGAGGCCTTTACCGTACCTGCTTGCACTGTTTCTTGAAATGAACGACATAGGTTTCCTGTAAAAGGAAGTAATGTAGGCAGGCATTCAGACATATGTTCTTTAACTGGTTGCAATCTGGAATGGCTTCTCTTATGAACACATTGTTTTATAATGTGCCTATTGCACACAAACAAGTGCCAATCATGTACCTTTATCAAATATCACTTTACCAGTTCCATTTCTGTGATCGAGAGCCACAGGTTGCTTTGCCATTGGTAATTCACGCCTTCTGTTACAGAAGGGCAGTACGGGCACTGAGAGAGGAACGCTGAGAAATGGCCGGATAATTGCGCTGTGTTTCTCTCGGTGATTAAACCTTGCGACGGGGTCTGCGTGACGTGACAGCGTGTTCATGCCACAAGCCCCGGTGCTGCGTACGTCCAGGAACTCTGTCAGCCAGCCTTCCACTCACCACCCTTTAATAATGCTTTATGCATGTTGTATATAAGAGTGTGTGTGCTGCTCTTAAAATACAATAAGTCTTATTTTATGAATAGGGTTTGGGAAAACATGTGGTCCAACCTTAATAATAATTTTATTTGACTCGCAGAAAGAAGTAGGCTAGCTGAAGAACCAGCTCTAGACTCCGTCACCCTCGTTGAGATGATCTTACCCAGCAAACGCTGGTGTGACTGACACGTCTCCCGGTTCCTGGTGTTTGCCGCACTACGCGTCGAACTTTCGGAAACGTGTAATTTTCCCCCCCGTTTCCTAGTGCCGTGAGTGACAACGCAGGCCTGCTATAACACTCACTCGCTGGTTTTCGTTGACACTGGAATGCTGGGACACTGGAAGACTGACCCCTGACTGGATCCCGGAGACGCCACTCTGTCCTGGCCACGCATCGCATCCTATCCCCCAAGGAACAAAGAAGAAAAAGAGATGGAGAGAAATAAATGTATTGTCTTCTCACTTTCTGCTGTTGGCGTCAGCCCGTCCAAACTGTACGGGAGCCAGTGGAGGGAGAAACTGAGTTCAAATCGGCAGTGCGCGATATAAAAAGCACGGGATGAGCTTATGTTTTATTAATTTATTTATTTCCTGTTTCTTTCTTTTTTTTTTCCTTCCTTTTCTTCTTGCCCAAGATGGGCCTGTGCGTGGAATATTGATGTCATTGTCTTTTTGTTGTTGTTGAAGCGCGAGGACACAAAATGGCCGCTTGCGCCCCTCAGCGTTCCGTGGTCTGGACATCTCAAGGCTGATTAAAGTGGAGATCTCTAAATAAATTACACTTCAAGGTGTTTTGGTTATTCCGCGTTCTCGAGGGCATCTCCGTGTATCTGAGAGGACCTTGACCGCAGCCTGCAGTTCACTCAGAATGGCTATAAAAACGAAAATTACTTTGTTTCTCCAGACTCTAAATGTCAGCGATTGCTTTTGGTAGTTTCCAAACTTGCTTGGAGGCAGGAACGTTTAGAGTAAGAATAATTAATACATTTATTGTTTTTTATATCACTGTTTGTGAATGATATATTCCACACCTTAATAATTACTGTCCGACACACTCTGGGTCTTTATTTCTACAGAATATTTTTGCCTTGCTAAATATGTAATTATGTTGAGACACACACACACACACACACAGAGACATGCACAAACACAGGTGCGCATGCACACACACACACACACACACACACACACACACACACACGCATCTGTGCAGCTGTTGGGCCCTTCAGCAAGGCCCTTAACCCCACATTGCTCCAGGGGGGCTTGGCCCCTGCTTGGTCAAATCAACTGTAAGTCGCTTTGGATAAATCATCAGCTTTGTAACACATTATTTCATGTATTAAATTCTAAAGTGTGTGTTGCCGCGATGCAGCGATGGTGCGGAGACGACGGAAAGTGTGCCTTCTGGCACACCGCAATACCTTGGAGAAATTCTAGGCCATTATCTTCATTCAAAGCATCTGCACTCATTAACTGTGGAAATACATAATTGCTGTTGTCTTAATTAATGGTTCATTTGCCTGCGTCCTTTTATTCTCCGAACGACAATCTCTCTTCCTAACTGACAATGACATGTCAGCTAGCGACCAAACAGATTGTATTTTATATTTAATAAGTCGTTTGGTCCTTCCTGAGAAAAATATATTTGATACAAATGCCCTCAATGTTTCAATTAGTACATTTTGTAAAAAAAAACTCCATTTAAATTTTATCCTCTTTATGTTTCGTTGAAACATTTGTTTAACAGTGGCACAGCTCTATTCACTGCAGTCTCAGGTAGTTTTTCTTTCAGACTGATGTGAGCTCCGCATTGTGTGCCGTTATTCTGTGGAGATGGAAAGTTGTTTTTAATTACTTCTGGGAAATGTATCGAAATGTCCCACTTGATTTTAATATTTCTTTAATAGAATAGAGGGATTTGAGGAACTCTAGACAATCCCACTGCACATAATGCAAAGCAAACACCAAACGGGACTTTGGAAACTCTTCTTCATTAAACTATACGTGGGACAGTGATGGAACTGTGAGTCTTGTAGCAGAGTGAAGCATTGTGGGTGTTGTTGGAAAAATGTGCTTCCTGTGTAGAAAGGAAATGTGTCAAACACTTACTTCTAACTATTTTGAACCAATAAACTGCAAGATCTTTGTCCATTTTCCTTGAAATTGTTTTAATTACTATTCTGTTTTTACCCTATGTGTAACCACAAGAATTTAATTTACATTTATATATTATCTTCTATTAATTCATGTCCTTTAAACAGGCCCCAGTGCAAAGGTGCAATTACAACTAAATATCATGTGAACGCACAAGCTTATAAGCAACTAGGTATGCATTTACAAAGTTGTAGCTAAGCTAAAACCACCATAGGAATATCAGAATTATACAAAATAAACATTCTAACATTTGTTCTGAGAAGTGACCTCACTGTGTTATAAATGCTGAAGAAATGAGACCGTTTTGCCCAGATCACTGGACCCATCTGTGCAGTCATGCTGCTTGAAGGCTTTAAAACCACCGATCACATCTATCAAACACTCATCGTCATGTTGCGTCCACGTGGGCGGAAGTTTAGGCAGTCTATGCCAGGCTTTCAACCAACATTGGCTGCCATCCTACCTATATATACATACACACACACTCACACACATACAGAGACAGACACAGACACACACCCACAAGCACAGATGTACAGACACGGGTGCACAGACGCACACAGCACACACTTACAGACATGTGTGTTTGCACAGACACGCACACACACACACTTACAGACATGTGTGTTTGCACAGACGCACACAGCACACACTTACAGACGTGTGTTTGCACAGACACGCACACACAGTTACAGACATGTGTGTTTGCACAGACATGCACACACACACACACTTACAGACATGTGTGTTTGCACAGACATGCACACACACACACTTACAGACATGTGTGTTTGCACAGACACGCACACACACACAGTTACAGACATGTGTGTTTGCACAGACATGCACACACACACAGTTACAGACATGTGTGTTTGCACAGACATGCACACACACACAGTTACAGACATGTGTGTTTGCACAGACATGCACACACACACACACTTACAGACAGTGCTTTCATATCTACAAAATGAATAATGTGAATTCTCAAACCATTATTTACATCACATCTGCGTGCGTAGATGAAGTTTGATGGTGTTTACCTTGGTTCTACGCAATGCAGCAGGTATCTTATGGACACAATACATTATGTTTTAACCTTGGCAGACCAATGCAGCAACCGCGTTGAGAAACCTGCACTGAAAGGAAGATGTTCATGATTAAACATTTTTTTCTGCTTGTCTTTCACGGAAGAATGTGCACGTTACAGCAGAGCGTGAACACGGTGCACAAGTTGCCATCATGTCACGAAAAGACCCCATTAGTAAAAGAACACTGAATCAATGAATCTCAAAATATGCAATGCTGCACTTATGTAATCATAGACTGGATTTGAGAAGAAAATAGAAGGTCAGATGAACAGCTCTTATACCCATCCTTCGTGTATACTTCTCAAACTGAAGTGTAGCAGGTGGGTACTGGAATAGTGTGTGGGTGGGACACCTCCTACCAAAACTAGGTTGGTGGAGGGATCAGGTGGCACTCCACCCCCTGGGTTATTTCATTATTTCATTCCATTGCCCTGGCACAGTGATGGGCACACTGCGCGACAGGAGGTTTTGCGACACTTTTCCAAAAAAAAAGGGGTTTAATCCATTGGCCTGTCTAACTGTGATCTTCAAAGCTCTCACAGTGCTTTGCACAGGGTGCTTCTTAAGCCCAAAGTCCTGGTCAAATTCCCATGAAAATGGCAAATAACCACGCATTACAACAGTGGTATGCAGAAGAGCATCTCTGAGCACCACAATGCATCAAACCTCTAAGTGGCTAGGCTACAGTAGCAGAAGACTTAAGTCTAAAAAATAAGTCTTACAAATGTCTAATAAAGTGCTCACTGAGTGTATATATATTCTTACTATTTTAAAAGCAGAAACATAACTAACATAACCCACGTACCCGTCACTCCCTTCTGAAAGCCCCTGTCGATTGTGACGGCCTCCCTCAAGAGTCGATGCTTGATTAAAACTCTCGATTTATTAGATTTTTTTATTTTTGTTTTGTCACGCATTAATCATCACAACAAGCAGCAAGTGCGCAAACCTTTCCCGGCGGACGCCTCCTATTCTCTTTATTACGTTTGATTTAAAATGTAAAATGCAGAGCGATAGTCGGCACCGCGCTGCAGTCGGTTGTAAGGCTGTTTGTTTCACCTTAATCGCGCGGCGTGTCTTTCAGCTCCGCGTTCGCCGTTTGACGAGTCCCTTCCCCTCCAGGTGTTACGGCGATGAAATTTACGACGAAATCCCTCTGAGGGTCAGCCTGCCGCGCGCAGACAGATGGTAAAAGCTAAATTGCTGTCAGCATAAAACACTTTTTAATGACTCCGGAACCCCTGGGACACAGCGTAGGGGCTCAGTGTGGGGAGGGGAGGCTGGGAAAAACAGGGTAAAAAAACTAAAAGTGGTTTTTTACTGAATGTTTCTGTACCTAGTAAGGACAGCCGCCAAGTTAATCAAAATCTTCGGATTTGTGAGTCATCAGAGTTACTAATTCAGTTGGACCTGTCCTGACATTTATCATCATACTACAGGTGGTAGACCGGCTGAACGCTGACTTTTCTGTTTGCCTGGAAGCTCTGAAACTGATGTTTCTGAAACCGATGTTTCCGTGACCAGTGGGGGGCTATAATTCACTTCTCCCACAAGGCTCAAAACTGCTGCTCAGATTGTGTTGAATATTAAGTAACCTCATAAGGGTGTTTTGCTTCTGTTCCCAATTTTCTCTCAATAAAACACACATCCCAAATCTGCTTTAGCTGTCTGTGTCAAACCCCTCTATCTCCTCAGTGCCGTGCCTTCCCCTGCAGTAAGAGTGAGGGACTGTGTGAGCTTTACTTTTATCAGCCATTGCTTTAATTTAATGGTTGGAATTTATATAGCGCCTTTATCCAAAGCGCTGTACAATTGATGCTTCTCATTCACCCATTCATACACACACTCACACACCAACGGCGATTGGCTGCCATGCAAGACACCAACCAGCTCGTCAGGAGCAATTGAGGGTTAGGTGTCTTGCTCAGGGACACAGTCCATGACTGTCCCAAATCAGCAATATCGCTGTTCCACCTTGACATGAACACAACCTGCTCTGTGCTGTTCGGTATGCATGGGGGCAGTCTGAACACGCAAGCTGCCACAGTGGTTTTCCATTACAGGTGCAATATGAGATTCAGATCGCTGGGTTTAACGCATTCTTACGTGCTGTCGAAAGTGCATGAAAGCAGTTACGAGACAGCCTAGCGCTGTGTGGGATATTAAATCACTTTGAGGCTCTGATTCATGCGCAACCCTCGTGGTCTTCATGTCCTCAGGAACACGACTATGGAGCACCTGCTAGGTGTGCACCATATGTTACATCCTGCGCGTATTGAGGAAAAGCTACTGATGTTAGTTAAGAGGGTTGAGTAATGGTCCAATGCATCAAACAAGCACCTCTGCGTTATGCAATTGGCCATACGAATTTGGATTTGCCAGGTGTGTGGACATTGTGTGGAAGAGGGACACGGGTACCAATGAATATTTTAGGATAATTCTTTGTCCCATAGACTTTGTCCCTGCTAACACTGGCTCACAGATTATCCAGGGAAGTGTCTAAGTAGCACTAGCGCAAGTTGAAATAGTTGTGGCACTCATCGCAAAGAGTAGGGGGTTCCATTGAGTTTAACAGGAAAATTTGTCTGTGTTACAAAGAGTGACACAAACTGTGTTGAAAGTAACACAAACTATTGTCCTTAGCTAGACATGAGGTGTGTTAAAAAACGTTTTTGAGAGTTTTTGTTTCTAGGAATACATACAGTTCAGCTGTTCAGAGATTTATGTTGCAGAATTCATGAATTTATTTAATTATCTGTTTTTTAGATGTTCAACTGTTAATGGTACCTGCTTGTGTGGCCTGAGAACTGGAGCGAATAAAACAACATAAACAAACATGATTTTTCCATCTGGCACCATTATGGAGAGAGAAATATGTGTGGCTCTGCGCTTGTAGTTTGCACTTTTTAAGAATTTCTTGTCGCAGAAATGATGTTCATTGTCACCCGAGCTCTGGGTGCATTGGCACCGCAGTTTGAAAGGTTTTTACTCACAGAGCTAACACACTTTTCAAAGCAAGAAGACGGCAAAAATAAATACATTAACACAAATGACAAGATGAAAGATTTCACCACTTTGTTTCTCAGACAGACTACTTACAGTAAAGGTTTAAGCTCCAGACTGCCAAATTGTCTGGTAAAATCAGTCCTGTTAAGTACTGCATGGATTTGATCACACACTGTTTGTGTAGTGTTTTCACCAATGTCCACTTTCTAGGCTGGAAGTGTTTCTGTAGATACATTGGGCCTTGCTAAGGCCTTGTCTAAAACCTTTTAGCCAATGCAAAACCAGTAACATGGTTTGCACAGATCATTGGTACTGTTATTAGAGTTTTAGTAAATCAGGCCCACTGTATGTTAGCATTTCTCTTGTTTATACAGATATCCCCTCTGTTTCTGTCCTGTCTTGCATTCTTGCTTGCTTTTGAAATGCGAATAATGACAGCATCCATAACACAAACACAAAGGCAGACTTTCTTCATAAAAAGCATGTGTGTGTGTGTGTGTGTGTGTGTGTGTGTGTGTGTGTGTGTGTGTGTGTGGAAGGCCTGGGACAGGTGGGTATTTTCTCTTTAAAAGCAGGAGACCCATTAATTATACCAATTGATCTTTCAGCTATACTAATTGGCTGGGAAAATTCACACGCTGCAAGTTTTTCCTATTACGGCTAATGGGTTTAGCAAAAGCTTTCAAAACAATGCAACTTACTGGAAGTGCATTTAACTGCGTGGGTTTCCTCCAGGTACTCCGGTTTCCTCACACAGTCCAAAGACATGCATGTTAGGCTACCTGAGGGGGACATTAACAGGGCATGTCTGCTCCGTCAACTTACCCTGTACAAACAAATGTTAATAAACGGGGATAGAGATAGCTAGCGTAGCGGGGTTAGCTTGGCTGCAGAAGCACAGGAATGTTCAGTAAAGCGAAGGCAGGTTACTGTGACAACACTCACTGATGACATAACTGATGACATAATTTTTCAAAATTAGATTGTTGCCCTTGTCCATTTTTGCTGATTTTGTCTTTAGCTGACTGGCCACTCCTTTGTCTTTGGAATCTATGGACGGTTGAGAGGCCGGGGTTCCCATCCCACCTTGGTCTCTGGCGAATCTCTGACTTGTTACAGTAGGGTTCGGTAATGTAACATTCAAATCCGCTCTGTTGTAGCGGTACGCTCCACAAAACCCGAAAACGGCAGAGGGAGGTAGAATTGTCACTGCTATATGTGAACAGCAGTATCTCGTCATGTCAGGAGAACTTTAAGACCACCCTGAGTGTGCTGGGTGCTGTTAAAACCAGCCATTTCATCTTGTGTGGGCAGGGTTGTAGTTATTTCCTGTGGGAAATCTTCATAGGTTAGACCGTACACAAATGAATGACCAGTGATGGAAACGCTTACCACTGTACCACTGGAGCCTTTTCTTGATCCAGCAGATGTATTTTCAAATAAAATGCTGTTCCTGGAATGACAACTGTGCTGACACTCCAAAATTCAAAACCGTGTATATTACATTGTGGCAAAACCTAGTTTTTACGAGCTGAAATTCATATTCTCATAGTGTCGTCTGTTGTTTTGCCTGTGTGGTTAATGTAGCAATATGAAAGTTTGAAAGTTGTATTTTCTTTGTTTGTTCTATGCACCAGTAGGCTGGCATAGTGTTTAACTATAAAGCCTTGATAACTTATCATAAATAAAATGACCATTGAACAACAGTGTTTTTCTTCAGTCTGCCAGATTGAAAAAACACAGTCTAATATGTATGTTAACGTAGCCACATTGCTGCACCTTCTTTCAAAATGGATTCTCCCGCTATGTATTTTACCCACATCTGCATCTCTGTCAAAGAAGCAGCTGGTTGGAAAAAAAACCTGCAAGCAATAGATGTCAGTTGGTTTTGCCACGTGCGTTTTGTATTTGGGTTAATGAACAGGAGAGGTGCTTTGTGCCGTATTTAGATGGTTCCAGCTCCAAATTAAGCAGCTTTAAGCATCGGGGGAGCGTAAGGAAATTCATTTTGTTGCAATGAGACGATATTGTTTCTGCCATTTGAATGTATGCCTAAATGAAGCATTAGGATGCACATTATAAAGCGTTTGCCTCGTTCTTAAGGCTAATTCTCGGACTTATTTTAATCCCATTAAACCATGGGTGAGCAGTATTATAAAACAAGAAAATAAAACATGAATAGACGGTTTCTTTACATACTTTAGTTGCATTTTGATTGTATTTGCTGGTTTTAGGCCATTGTGTGTACTGTATATACATAGTGTATATGTTTCCCCCTTAGAGTCTGTTTTAATCCATTATTCGTGTATTTTTTCTAAACGCTTCAAAGGTATAGCATTGAAACCTTGCAAACAGCCGCAGACCCTTTTCAAATGAACACACAGAGGCAAGACCAACAAGAAGGTACATCCTTTAGGCATTGCATAATTAAATCCTGATAATAAATTGTGCTCTCAGTTAAACAGGCAAGTGCGCTGAATCCATTTTTAAGGATTTCATTCCTGTAAAATAACACAGTATAGGTAACATGTGTCCACAAATGTATGAAAATTACGTGCTATAAGAATAATTGCAATTCCGATTGTTCCAGATTGTTTTAACTGATTATTCAAACAGACATTTGTCTTAGTAGAGTCCATAACACTGAGATGTGGGTTCACCTTCCAGTCCGACATTTTATACCAGATCCATCAATCAGTGCTCACCTTGAAATCACATTCAAGTTATTTTTTATGACGAATCTTTCATTGAAACTATTTTTTAACTCCTGGGTCAATTAAAATGACTTCATATAATTTATCCATTGCTCACCAGTTTTGAAATGCCATATTTTCCTATAGAATAAACCAACTTTATTTACCTATCTATAATAACAACCGATAGATGCTTATTCAGTAGTTATGTCAAGCATTCATTCCATATGCACTGAGTTTATTTGAACCAAAGCCACAGTGTATATTTATTGTGTGGAAGTCAAAGTCTGGGCTTTGCTACAATCTCTCAACAAGTTTGAGGCCTAACAGCATCACAGTCTCCCTGCCCACCCTGGAGTTTATGAAGCCATCCATTTCCATCCTTTATCTTCCATCCGCTTATTCTGAACAGGGTCGCAGGGGGGCTGGAGCCTATCCCAGCAGGTCGCCAGTCCATCGCAGGGCACACACACCATTCACCCACACTCATACCCACGGGCAATTTAGACTCTCCAATCAGCCTAACCTGCATGTCTTTGGACTGTGGGAGGAAACCGGAGTACCCGGAGGAAACCCACGCGAACACGGGGAGAGCATGCAAACTCCGCACAGAGAGGCCGCGGCCGACTGGGATTCGAACCCAAGACCTCCTTGCTCTGCGGCGGCTGTGCTACCGACTGCACCATCCGTGCCGCCCGGGAGAATAACATGACGTAACATAATGACAAGAGGGCCCTCCTGCCCACTGATATCATGTATTCAGTTTTCAAGTACAGTTTTACAAGTTTAATGAGTTGATTGAATCGAACAGTTTGCAGTTAGATCCGGTTTATGGAGCCTCGTTCTGTAATCACATCCTGTGCTCTCGGTCTGCAGCAGAACAAAGGCAGGGTCCGTCAGAGATTCTCTGTGTTTTGCCCGTTTATTGACTGTGTCGACACACCTATGCTTTTTCCCTGTGTGCCGTGCGTTGCGTTAGATGCTAAAGATCCTCTTTAGGGGAATCGGATTCTGTTCATAAATGCTTAACACGCTGACCCCCACCTCAGCTCGCTGTGTCTGGGGGGTGCCGATCCCGGTTCCGGCACACTGCGCTTTCTCACCGTGTGAGTACCCAACCAACAAGGACAGGATTTCACCTCATTATGGAGTCGTGAAGGTCATTAGTCCTTGAAACATCCGACATGATTAGCTACCTGACGCGATGCCAAAGGCTACCCCCCTGCACACACGCACACACACACACACACACACACACACACATGCACTTGCGTTGGGAACCAGGAAGCATACAGTATCTCATGCTTAAGGCTACTGGAGGCTGGGGCAACAGGGTTGGTAGTCTGGTAGTTGGGGGGTTGCCAGTTTGATCCAGTCCTGGGTGTGTCGAAGTGTCCCTGAGCAAGATGCCTAACCCCCAAATGCTCCTGACAAGCTGATTGGTGCTGTTGCCAATCGCCGTTGGTATGTGAGTGTCTGTATGAATGGGTGAATGAGAAGCATCAGTTGTACCGGCACTATATAAATCCCAACCATTTACCATTTACCGGATGAGACAATACAAGCCTATAAGCTAAAAAGTACAACAGGACTTTGCAGGAAAGATCTCTGGTTATTTTGGTGGCTTTGGAAATGTAGAATTGCTTTGCTACCCAGATGTATCAGTTCTCCTAATGACAGCAGCAAACGTCAGTCAGTGCATCGTATGAGAGGTTTAAATAAATGACTTTCATAGCGATATAAAAATATTTATGTTTAAGTAAATGATAAATTGTTTTGCGTGCGGAACATGGCCAAATGTGCATTGCTATGAACTGGCATTCACACATCAATGACAGCACAAACGAAAATAATAATAATGATCACAATAATAATAATAAGTCTTCATTTCATGATTATGATCCAGCAAATTAAAAAATTAGAGATACATGCCAGCGCTCATTAAGATGCAAAAAAGTGTTATTTATCACCCGCGGGGTGAAAACCAGGCGCAGGGAAACAGAGCCGTGAGCCCAAGAGCTGAACACCAGGCTTTTTTAAGAGAACGTGTGGAATAAACAAAATGAAAAGATTGCTATCAGTGCTAGAGAAGATAAGCTGTAATGGACTAATTAAAGTCTAATTATCTGCAGTTCGTTCTCATTTCGAGGGGACAATGGGTCAGGATTCTCTGACGCAGAAAAACGTTGCTGGCATACATTTTGTAGAAGTGATTATGGCCCAAATAGTTCTCCAATATATTCACAACGATGGCCGTATTAAAATGTCCGCCGAGTTGGGCCTGAAATGGAATGTAAAAGAAAGTGAAAACTGAACATGATTAAATAAAACAACGTGACTATGAAGCAGGATTCTTACTTTGAAAATATAATACAATAACCATTCTCAGTCTTATCTATGTGCCCTGGCAGACTCTGTCTTTATGCACATTAGCTAAATCTATGCTCCTCTGCCTGCATTTCTTCTTCTATGGTACGTTTGGGACGTTTCTTGGCCTGGCACGCTTTTCTGTGTGGTGAGGGGTGGATGTAGCTACAGAGTGTGCCAGGGCGTGTTCAAAAACCTGAGTAAACCATGGAACTGCTTACCCTCGATGGCAATAGCTATCGAAAAATGGAAATATAAAAGTACAAACTGATATAAAATATACGAATGTATATGAGTGGGCAGGGGTAAGGGCAGAGGAGGAGACTTCTTTGATTCTAAACACAGAGCTCCAAAAACCTGCATATTACGCATTTAAACAAGCCTGCAAGCCTTAGCTTCTGTCATTTAGCACTTGTGTGCTACATGCTAGTATGGCTAGCATAGTGTCGCGATTTACCTTTAAACAGCTAAAACCCCCTGGGGGGAAGAACATGGACTAAATGTAATTTTGCAATATTTCTCATATTATTTTATGGTATATGTCCAATAAACAATGCTGGTTGAAAAAAGCCTTGGCAGACTTAAATATGCAGAGCTCCAAATAGGGGAAGTGCATGAGCAGAACTGATTGTGTTGTTGCCGAGATACGCCGCGCTACCTTGAAGCAGTTAATTAAGCTGTGAACTGAACAGCGCGCATTTCAGTCATGGCAGAAAGAACATTTGCAGAAATGTAATTTGAATTTTGTTAACTGCGAATGTAAGCTCCAGATGACGCGCATAATTACGTCCTTTTGAAAAAAGAAACAAAAAAAAGAGAGGCTCTTCGTCTGAAAGCAATGTGGCTCGAAGCCATGTGACCATGTTCATGTGTTATAATATTTCATATATCCTCCTACGACCAAAAAAATTTATATTTGTTTCCTTTAGGGGACATGAGTTCCCAGTTTTAATCTTAAGCATGCTACAAAAGATTCAATAAGTAACATTTTCACAGCAACATGTTTTTATAGTTTTTTTTTCTTGTTTTTTTTTTTGCTGGGTCCCTGGAAGATGGGTATATGACTACAGGAGCCACGTTCAGGGGAATGTATCTGTAACTAACGTATCTGTGACTAACTTATCTGTAACTGCCACGCGAGAGGCAGATTACACAGGAGATCGGGGGAGAGGTGACTGTCCGAAACATGGCTGATGGCTGCTCGTGTGCACCCCTGTCTGTCCCTGTGTGCTATCCGCAGTTTCCCTGGGTCTGCCCTGCTCTGTGTGTGCTGCTCTGTGTGTGTGTGCTCTGTGTGTGCTGCTCTGTGTGTGCTGCTCTGTATGTGTGCTGCTCTGTGTGTGTGTGCTGCTCTGTGTGTGCTGCTCTGTATGCTACTCTGTGTGTGTTGCTCTGTGTGTGTGTGCTGCTCTGTATGTGCTGCTCTGTGTGTGTGTGCTG
The DNA here is from genome assembly GCF_963514075.1 of Conger conger. Classification (NCBI taxonomy): domain Eukaryota; kingdom Metazoa; phylum Chordata; class Actinopteri; order Anguilliformes; family Congridae; genus Conger; species Conger conger. The sequence goes on from NC_083767.1 coordinate 6,098,461, forward strand.
CTCTGTGTGTGCTGCTCCCTGTGTGCTGCTCTGTGTGTGCTACTCTGTGTGTGCTGCTCTGTGTGTGCTGCTCTGTGTGTGCTACTCTGTGTGTGTGCTGCTCTGTGTGTGCTACTCTATGTGTGCTGCTCTGTGTGTGCTGCTCTGTGTGTGTTGCTCTGTGTGTGTGTGCTGCTCTGTGTGTGCTGCTCTGGGTGTGCTACTCTGCGTGTGTGCAGCTCTGTGTGTGCTGCTCTGTGTGTGCTGCTCTGTGTGTGCTACTCTGTGTGTGCTGCTCTGTGTGCTGCTCTGTGTGTGCTGCTCTCTGTGTGTGTTGCTCTGTGTGCTGCTCTGTGTGTGCTGCTCTGTGTGTGCTACTCTGTGTGTGCTGCTCTGTGTGCTGCTCTGTGTGTGCTGCTCTCTGTGTGTGTTGCTCTGTGTGCTGCTCTGTGTGTGCTGCTCTGTGTGTGTTGCTCTGTGTGCTGCTCTGTGTGTGCTGCTCTGTGTGTGCTACTCTGTGTGCTGCTCTGTGTGTGCTGCTCTGTGTGCTGCTCTGTGTGTGCTGCTCTCTATGTTTGTTGCTCTGTGTGCTGCTCTGTGTGTGCTACTCTGAGTGTGCTGCTCTGTGTGTGTGTGCTGCTCTGTATGTGCTGCTCTGTGTGTGCTGCTCTGTGTGTGCTGCTCTGTGTGCTGCTCTGTGTGTGCTGCTCTGTGTGCTGCTCTGTGTGTGCTGCTCTGTGTGTGTGTGCTGCTCTGTATGTGCTACTCTGAGTGTGCTGCTCTGTGTGTGTGTGCTGCTCTGTATGTGCTGCTCTGTGTGTGCTGCTCTGTGTGTGCTGCTCTGTGTGCTGCTCTGTGTGTGCTGCTCTGTGTGTGCTGCTCTGTGTGCTGCTCTGTGTGTGCTGCTCTGTGTGTGTGTGCTGCTCTGTATGTGCTACTCTGAGTGTGCTGCTCTGTGTGTGTGTGCTGCTCTGTATGTGCTGCTCTGTGTGTGCTGCTCTGTGTGTGCTGCTCTGTGTGCTGCTCTGTGTGTGCTGCTCTGTGTGTGCTGCTCTGTGTGCTGCTCTGTGTGTGTTGCTCTGTGTGCTGCTCTGTGTGTGCTGCTCTGTGTGCTGCTCTGTGTGTGCTGCTCTGTGTGTGCTGCTCTGTGTGTGCTGCTCTGTGTGTGCTGCTCTGTGGGTGCTGCTCTCTGTGTGTGCTGCTCTGTGTGTGCTACTCTGTGTGCTGCTCTGTGTGTGCTGCTCTGTGTGTGCTGCTCTCTGTGTGTGTTGCTCTGTGTGCTGCTTTGTGTGTGCTGCTCTGTGTGTGCTGCTCTGTGTGTGCTACTCTGTGTGTGCTACTCTGTGTGTGCTGCTCTGTGTGTGTTGCTCTGTGTGCTGCTCTGTGTGTGCTGCTCTGTGTGCTGCTCTGTGTGTTGCTCTGTGTGTGCTGCTCTGTGTGTGCTGCTCTGTGTGCTGCTCTGTGTGTGCTGCTCTGTGTGTGCTGCTCTGTGTGTGCTGCTCTGTGTGCTGCTCTGTGTGTGTGCTGCTCTGTGTGTGCTGCTCTGTGTGCTGCTCTGTGTGTGTGCTGCTCTGTGTGCTGCTCTGTGGGGCGTGGAGGGGGGACGCGGTGGTTCACTCGTCTCTGAAATACCCGGGTTGCTTTCTCCCATCAGAGGGCACTGTTAGCCCAGGAATAGTGGAGTGGCCCCTCCTGGCTTCCAGTCACTTGCTGTTGGACGTGTTATCGCAGTGATCCAGGCGATGCAGTACACAGGAAGAAACGGCACAATGATTTTTAAAAAGTTTATAAATTCGCTATTAATACCGCTGAGATGCCTGCGTGCTAACTGTCCATGTGCACGGCTGACACACGTGCATCATGGGCAAGCTCTGTGCAGGAGAAAGGACCGTGCAGTCAGTGATAAGTCAAGGCAGCCTCACACTGACCATAACACAGCGCCCTACTTTCACATTCAAATTGCACGTTACTGGAGAAGATTACAGGTTACAACGCGTGTGAAAATCCACTTGGTTCACCTACTACATACCTGCATATAGGAAGAATAGTGAGAAATAAGCTGTGTATTGTGCTATGCAATTTGAATAATCGGCCTATATTACATTAATCTACAAGGCCCTTTGTTGCACTTGAAACTGTACCTCCCTCTAGTGTCTTTCAGTGTCCCTAGTTATGGGTATGCACTTTGCTGTACATCACTCTAGGTAAGAGCGTCTGCCAAATACCTACAATGTAATGTAATATTTCTGTTGATTTGTGCCATAAAGATATTACCTGCAGCCCTGCTACCATGTACGGTACACTGCCTTAGTGGCAGTGCTGAAGCTGAATATGTGTTAGTTTGGCCGGGTCTTGGGTGGGAGGCTCCCAGGGAAATTAGGAATTTGCTCGGCCAAAAGAGGGCAGTGTTCCCTGTGGACCCGATCAAACCCGGTGCTCCAGTGCAGTGAGTAAGAGACTTGGGCGTGTTGGTCGCCTGAGACAGTAAACTGAGTCACCGTTGAGTCAGGACTGACTCAGTAGTGGTCATTAGGTATCCCAGTCCACTTATCGCACAGGGTAGGTTTCTGCTGCTCCTGTAAGCTCTCTGAAGCTGGCCCCCAGTCTTCCCCCAGTGACGCTGACTCCATTATGTCCTCCACCTCAGTGAGTATGTGGTGAAAGTTATGGTGAAAGACAAAATGGCTGCCTGCATCTTCCTGGTGGGCACAAGTATCTAACTATAGTGGCCCTTTAAAAAATGTGTTTGTCACTGCTCTTTGTGAAAGTTTTGTGGGCGTTTTTGATGCTAAAACCAAGAAGTCAACGGTAATGTGTGTGGGCCTTTAAGACTGTAGTGCTGTGGAAATCTGGTGTACCTGGGACTTGAAAGGTAGTCTTTTCACACTTTAATAATGACATGGCTTTGGGGAAAAAAAACGTGTGTTTTCTGTGTGATTGGAAAACATGTGGCAAAGAACAGTGGCCTGGATTTCCTTTAAAATATTCCTCTCTATCCAAAAATGTATTTGCCTGTTACACATGGGTTTGTGGTTTTGAGGTTTTGAAGATGCACAAATCAATCTCCATCGCATCTAGTCTCCTGTAAGAAGTGACTGATCCTCCAGCCTAGCTGTTTCCTTTCCCTTTTTTCCTCTCGCTAATATCCCACAATGCACTGCGTGCCCTAGGAAATAACTGCAGTGCACTGCCTACGGACCGGGGCAGACAAACAAAGGTGAAAGTAAATTATGAAAAATTATTGGTGGCCCAAACAGATCCAAACAAGCAGTAATGAAGTAATGAGGTATGCCCCCAGTCTTTCAGAGTGCATTTGGCATTCACATTACAGGAAGCTTATTGCAATTATAAATCTCAAGTAAATACCAATTAATACAGAATGAGTATTGAATTGCGCATTTGCCAGGTCATTACAGTGAAATGATGTATTATCTGCTTATTAGATGTTTAATAGGATCTAATAACAGTCAAGTGATTTTGATTAAACTAAAATAAGCTATCTTGCAAAATATTAATTAACGCCATTCAAAGATGCGTGGTGGCAGGCTTTTGTGTATCCGAGACAGGCCCCGTGAAGCTTTAGCGGTCCTCACTGAGACGCCGTTTCCAGCGATTGTTTTTGGAGTCTCTGGAAGCTGAGCGCTGTGACAATCATTCGTATCGGCGGGGCTATTTTTGACGGGTGCGTTTTTTTTTTTTTTCGAGGCATTTATCGACAGTCACATGACAGGAAGCCCCCGAGGCCCGGACCGGCCCGGCCCGGCCCCTCCCGCTCCGCCGGCCGGCGCCGGTCCGTTTGAGGGATTAGCCCGACGGGTTCTTATCGCCGCCCGGATCCCGGCGCTCGCCGGCTGCTCCTGGGAGACGTGATCGCAGCCGGCCTCAGCACAGAGAGCGAGACGTCACCTCATTCTGCCCCTCCATCACTCAAACCTCCCCCTGCCCTTATCGGGAGAGATCGCCAAGCCTTCTTCTCATTTTTTATTTTATTTTTTACTCTGAGTGTACAGTGCACTGAGGACCAAACGATGATGAAATGCATTCACTAAACAGATGGATGGATAGAAAGATAGATAGATAGAATGTTGCACCATATTCTATATGAGCCATATTCTAGGTTTGATATTTGTTAATGTATGCAGTTAGTGATTACAAATGCTGTTATATATTTAGATTTTGGAGATTTATATTTGGTTCTTATATTGATGTCTATAGATATTATATATTGTGTGTGAGTAACGCCCAAATAATTAAGTAAATCGAAAATTCTTCTCATAAACATATCCATCAGTATTTACATAACCCGTTTTCAATCACATTTGTTATTAGCCTTGACTAATGAAAATGTTGTTTAGTTTGTGCTATTTATTCGTCTTTAAAATGCATTTTGCTAACTTCACTTGGGTTATTTCCAATCTGCCAAACTAACCTCACATACTGCATAAACCAATATTTATATTTCATTTTGAGTCAGTAGCTGTTCGGCTCCGTGATTAAACGCAGGTCTATGTGTCGGATTCGGAAAACGTTGGCTTATAGGAATAGGATCAAAATATTTACACAAGGAAAGGTGTGATTTCATAATGCTGAAATGTTTCACATTTGCAGGTTTATTACATATAATCACATAATCTCTCTTGTATGTAATGTCACAGATGTTCAGGTGTTTTCACTTCAAGGGTAGCAATTACGCACGGGCAGTGTCAACGGAGTGAGCGCAAGGCAAACACATTAATTAATTCTGCCATTTTCTTTTGAAATCGCTCACATATAGTTCATAGTAAATTGTACATTTGATTTTGACTCGGATTGCTTTAGAAGGGCTTACTCTGTTAAAGGTTAGTGCGTTGTACAAGAATTCAGAAATAGTGGATTAATTTCCACCTACTCTCTCTCTCAGACACACACACACACACACACACAAACACACACTCACTCACTCACGCACACACATATACACACACACATACACAAACACACACATACACACACACACATACCTGCTCTCTCACTCCCTCTTTCATTCTCACTCAAACATATACATATGCACACATTGCAGTGTAGGTCTGCATAGCCCTTAGTGTTCCTGGTCGATACAGCACAGACTGTGACAGCACACTTAAAATGACTTTTATTTCCACTGCTGTAAGTTTAACATTTTCTAGTGCACTTTATGGCACTGTGCCTATCGAATTCTGCCAGTCCTCCAACAAGCCCGCATGTGTTTTACACACAATAACAGAGCGTTTATTTACAGCTGCTCATCGCTGGCTGTGGTGAAGGCTTGTGGGAACGAAAACCTGAGCAAAAAGCTGACCCTTGGCAAGTTTTAGTTTTTCATTTCATTTATTTTTTTTATTTTTTTAAGTGCAAGAGAAGTAGAGGTTGACAAGTCCTGTACCGCAGCGATTTTCAGTTTTGCCTTCTTTCAGACATCGTGTTTGTTTAGACACTAAACGTCTTCACCTTCGATGTCAATCCCAACACGTGAAACACAGGACAGCAACAAATCCTATAAAAAAGGATGACATTCACAGTGAGTTATTTTATTTACCTTATATGGAAACTGTGTGGCAATGTGAAGGCCTACTACAGTACCCTGGCTCGTGATTCAGGCTCAACAAGAAAACTATGTTTAACAGTTTTATGCCCATCCATGTTGCCTAACTTTACTTTGCTTATTAGCAGCTCAGTGAGAACTCTAGCTCTTGAATGAGGTGTGCTTTGGTAGTGTTGGAGTGAAGATCTATGGGACAGTAGTTCTCCAGTAACAGGGTTGGGCAGCCCTGCTCTAGCTGTTGAATGAGGTGTGCTTTGTTAGTGTTGGAGTGAAGATCTACGGGACTGTAGACCTCCAGGAACAGGGTTGGGCAGCCCTGCTCTAGCAGTTGAATGAGGTGTGCTTTGTTAATATTGGAGTGAAGATCTACGGGACGGTAGATCTCCAGGAACAGGGTTGGGCAGCCCTGCTCTAGCTGTTGAATGAGGTGTGCTTTGTTAGGGTTGGAGTGAAGACCTACAGGACGGTAGAGCTCCAGGAACAGGGTTGGGCAGCCCTGCTCTAGCTGTTGAATGAGGTGTGCTTTGTTAGGGTTGGAGTGAAGACCTACAGGACGGTAGAGCTCCAGGAACAGGGTTGGGCAGCCCTGCTCTAGCTGTTGAATGAGGTGTGCTTTGTTAGGGTTGGAGTGAAGACCTACAGGATGGTAGAGCTCCAGGAACAGGGTTGGGCAGCCCTGCTCTAGCTGTTGAATGAGGTGTGCTTTGTTAATATTGGAGTGAAGATCTACAGGACAGTAGATCTCCAACAACAGCATTGGACAGCTCTGGTTTAATGAAGTGTCTTTATTTAGAAAGGCCTGGTAGCATTTGAGACCAGGGACTGTTGAACAATGAATCGAGAAGTTGAGTACAGAAAATATGTAAAGAAAGAAGCTAAATAAATAGAGTGGGCATTATCAATGTAAAAAAATAAACATTTTATATTTTGCTGTAAACCAGAATAGTTCCAGACACACTCATCTGGGGGTTTTTTGTTTGTTTTTCCTGTAACTGGCCTGAGTTATTGAAGATGAATAGCACCATGGCAACCTGAGTTTCAGTGTTTTCCTCGAGAGTGATTGTTGGGAAAAGGCTAATTGGCCTGACAAAATGTCCAAGACTAATCCAAAATAATACCGCTACTTACAGCTGACCTGTACAGAATTTTCAGCCATTTAGTTGCCATGGTCCCCTGACTCCTATTGGCTGTCATGATAACTTGCAACGAACACACTATTGGGTGTGCCATGTTCTGCCTTGTAGATAGACATGATTATTGCCTTAAAGAAGCACTTTTATTTTTTATTTTTTATTTTTTATTTTTAAGAATTGGTGATGCCCTGCTTTCACTCTCTGGTCTGCGAGGCATCATTTATCCTCCCAGGCGGTTCGGAGGGCAGGGCCGCGTGACCACCTGCATCCGAGAGACAGTGATTAGGATTCAGTGCAGTGTTCAGAAGTAGGCCATTCCAGCCTGAGTTAAATTTATGGCTTTATTATATAACGGGAGACCTTCTCTACTACATTTCCTCTTCTACTTTTACTTGGGAAAATACTTTTAAACTAAAAGAAGAACAGAGGAAGAATATTCAATGATGAGAGCAGGCGATTTAGACCGCCTAGAGTTTGCAGTTTGCCAACATAATTAAAGTGATAATGTATCAAAATCTTTGCTTCTTTTTGCACTATACTGTATCTATTAACAATATTAAACATTACAATCCATACCTTTATTTATTTTATTTTCTTAGCATTCTGCTGAGAAATTGAATTTATTCCCTGGTGCTACACATTCCAAATTAAATTGTTTTGGTACTCCAAAACCGTCTTTAAGGTAGTGTTTCAGATTTTCTACATTTGTGGCACCACAATCGACCACAATATTTTCAATCTACAATCCTTTCCCGATAACTTCTAATCAGAGGTGTTCTGCAGAGTGAATGGGCAACACAGTATGGTAAATTTAAATTAACTTTGTAGGCGTATCCTGGGCCGCTTGTCTAGAGCAACAATGTAAGAGAGAATGAGCATGTTCGCATGACTTCTCTATGGTAGGAGCCATAGTCGGACAGTCGGAGGGTTGCTGGTTCCTGAGCTTAATCCCAGCGAGCTGATTGGTGCCTTGCATGGTGGTGTGTGAATATATGTGAGTGTGTGTGTATGAATGGGTAAATGAGAGGCATCAATTGTAAAGCGCTTTGGATAAAAGCACTGTATAAATGCTGTCAATTTACCATGTACTGCCGGACTTGGCTAACTCACACATCAGAATTGTGTGCAAACAAAGCCTTCGAGAGATCAGGTCTAGGGAGACACAAATGCTTTTATCAGACACGGTAATGGGGAACGTCTGCTGCTTCCTGAAGCTCAGGTCGCAGTTCAAGGTATCGAAAACAATAAATAAAATGTATCATTTCATAATAAACAAATACGAATAATAATAATAAAAGAGGTCTGTTGATGTTGGTGAGAAATGCATCTGTTGAGAAGACGGAAAAGCGGAGGGATTGTGGCAGAGATAGACAGTTGAACGAATGCCCTACATTCAGATCTCCACAAACACCACTGGGAGAACGGGAGCGGATGCAGGGGCTATATTTAAACTGTCTGACTGTTCTTCTTCTGTGTTTCTTTCATATCGCCTCCTGTGATGCAGGGGTGGGGACCCTCGTTCCTGGAGGACTGGGGTATACACAGGTGGCCCTGGCACAGCTGGCTAATTAGCTGTATACACAAACAGTGGTTCGTGTTTAGATTAGCCCACAGTATAACATGTAATTTACAGTCCGGTCCATAAATATTTGGACAGTGGTGCAATTTCATTTTTTGCTATTTCTTTTTTTTTTTTGTAATTTTTGCTCTGTTAGCACATTGAATTTGAATTGAAATAATGAATATGTGGTCTAAGCGTAGAGAATCTTTTTCGGAATTACAGGCTGTTTTATATGTAGTCCCTCCATTTCAGGGTGCCATAATATTTGTGACAAAAGGCTTTGCAGGTGTTTCTGATTAGTCAGGTGTGTTCAGTCACTCCTTTGTCCAATAATAAGGGAGTATCTAGTCTTGATTCTAGGCTTTCCGTTGCCTTTGCAGCCTGTTATTGGTGTTTGTCAACATGAGGAGCAGAGTTGTGCCAGTGACAGTCAGGGAAGCCACGATGAGGCTGAGAAGAAGAATCAGAGGCATAGGCCAAACACTAAGCCTTATTATTCATTTATTTCACCCACCCCAAAAGATAATAATTCATATGACCCCATCCTCACATACTGTAGGTGACCCCACATGGGATTGTGACCGAAAGTTTGGGAATATCACCAATATAAGCCCATACACTGTGCACAGAAAGGCTCACATTTTCACCACGTAATAATTGTGATATCCCTGTGCGGGAGGAGAAGTTAAGTACTGGGAACAGTCACACCACAGAGTAAGACCTAATGCAGGGCGATGTGATGAGATCCTCAGACAATCGGAGCACTTACCTTCAGAGGGAACACGTGCTGTAATGAAGGACTCTTTTCACCTTCTCCCCTCACCCGTTACGGGGGAGAATCCACCGAAAAAACATTAACCCTTCGAAAGGACCTGCCTGAAGTGGCAGCTCTGGTTCTGAGACATCACGCATTAAACCTACCCATTTATAACCAACTTTAATTACGGTGGACAGTTTAAATCAATCCGTACATAAAGCCCAGTTCAGCTAGTGTGCACGTAAAGATTGTCTACAGATGAGGGTCTATTAAGCCGGTATGTAAACGCCTAAGTGCTGGAATTACGGTGTGAGTGCAGTGATACCCACGAAAGGCGAAATCCCTCTGGCTTTCCCTGCGCTTTCTCTGCTGCGGTGCACTTTGCATTGTTTATGAGACCGTTTCTTTCCACATCGTGTGCCCGTCGCTGAATTGAATGAAAGAAAGCTTCGGAACTTGAAAGTTGGTGTGTGTATGTGTGTGCGCATGTGTGTGTGTGTGTGTGTGTGTGTGCTTTATTTAAGAGAACACATAGCTTTTAAATAGAAAGACTCCCATTTCCCACAGAAACCCCATCTAGCTCTCATCTGTGATTGTATTATCACTTATAGGCCGGTTGCTACAGGGCCAGGCCAGGCAGGCGTGGATCTCATAAAGGGTCCACGCCCTGAATGGGGGTGACACAGACACACAGGCTGAGTAAGAGCCTCTTAACCCTGGCCACAATGACCTTCAGCTGCCTGTGGAAACCGTCAAAGCACCTGGAGGAAGTATCTGGAGGATTCCCTGAATCTGAAGAATTCAGGCTGATGGGTCTGGGGTAAGACTCCTGGAGACGGGATCTGTGATGAGCACGGACCTTGTATTTCATTTATTTGGATTAAAATCCTTTTCTGTGCTCTGTCGAATTGGTCTTACCTGGTGCATTTGAGACTGCTAGGAGGAGCAGGTGGGGTTTGCACTTTTGGGATTATTTTCATTTGTTCCTAATACACCAGGCAGGCTTAAATTCAAATGCAGAAAAGTATTTGAATCCATAACAAATACTATTTGAACCTAGGTCTGGTAATCAATACATGAAAATATATACTGTGCATAATTCTGCGCTTATTGGCGTATGTTTGTTTTTTTGTGTTTTTTTTTAAATTCCTGCTCTTAAAAGCTCAAGTTGACCTTTATGGATGAAGGGGGAGGCTCTGCCACACCTGAACGGGCTGCAGGTACGACACACAACACATTTCTGCCTCCAAGAAAAGTAGAATGTGAAATATCACTGCACTTTTTAAATGTCTTCCATCTCTGGGTCCGTTCTAAATGCTCCAGGTCAGGTTTTTTTCTTTTAAAAAATCCACTTTGATACAAATTAAATTAACTGCAGAGTTTTTTGGTGTGTCAGAGACAAGAGAGCCGGAATAAGCTGACACTGATTTCATTTGTCTAAGTAGATAAATCATCTGTATTGAACTTGTCTCTTGCCGCATGTCATTGCTTATCCCTGATTTAATTTGCCACTTCTTCTAGAAGAAGCAGCGATGTTTAAACACAGGATCTCTGAAGGTTGCACAGCCTCTGAATGTTAATTAGGGTCTTCTTCGATAAGATGCAGCTCTCAGGAAAGATCTCTGTCTCTAGAACAGTGTCTTACCACCCAACCCCCCACCCCCCAACCCCCTTGTCTGTCCATCGACTTCCTCTGACGTGGTAATGCCAGGTGTGAGAATGGATTTTCGCTGAGGTAAAATTAGAGACCAATGGTGGAGTGTTTTGGTGCTCTGGTGACAAGCGAGGCCTTCGCATGCCTGGTACCGGACTAAATACAAGGGGCAGCCAGAAGCCTAGTGGCTAAGGTTCATGACAGGGACCCGAAAGGTTGGTGGTTCAAGCCCCGGTGTAGCCAAGATAAGATCTGCACTGGGCCCTTGAGCAAGGAACATAACCCCGCATTGCTCCAGGCGGTATTGGCCCCCGCTTAGTCACTAACTGAATGAAGTCGCTTTGGCTAAAAGCATCAGTTAAATAACAAATTATTATTATTATCACAATTACACACAGTGGAATGACTGGATATCCCACTTATAGTCAGGGTCATGTAGAGAGAGAGAGAGGGGAGGGTGTCCAGCTTCAACGATCGAAAACAACAGACATAAAACTCCCGAGCTCAAAGACACTCAGAAGCACAAACACAATTTTTTATTATTCACTCTCAGGCAAATGGCTGTGGGAGAGACGGCGGTGCCTTTTAAAGATAAATATATAAATAAATAAATAAAAGGCAATCCATTAAGAGCTCTCAATGCTTTGATTGTGGAGTGCGGGGCTCAGAAGGGGGATGGAGTGCGTTTATGGTTATAACTTATCCTCCATTAAAGAGACGGAGTGCCGCATTGTGCTTTCAGAACGTGGCGCTCAGAACTCATAAGTTTTATATCAGAAAGTTACAATGGTGTTTGAAGTGTTTCTGGGGCAAATTGCAGTGACTCTCCTCGCTGGATTTGAAAGGAAAATGACAAATAAATGCATTTTAATGCATAGCGCTGAATCGGCTAATATACAGGGCCCGTGATGGTTTCCTCAATTTCCCAATTCCCAACAGACGGAAGTTAAGTTTCACTTTATTCTTCAGTGACTAATCTTTATTGTTGCCATCCAGTGTCTAAAACTTTCAACCAAAAGTATCTTTTATTGTTTTATGCAAATGTATTAGTCACTGTATTTTGAAAAATAAAAGGCTTTGGTTACCATATTGATTACCAGACTGTTAAGACCCTCAGTTTGACCTTCCCACAGTAAGTTGACCAGTTCACTCAATAATCAAGCCTTCTCCATCCATCCATCCATCCATCCATTATCTTAACCCGCTTATCCTGAACAGGGTTGCAGGGGGGCTGGAGCCTATCCCAGCATACATTGGGCGAAAGGCAGGAATACACCCTGGACAGGTCGCCAGTCCATCACAGGGCACACACACCATTCACTCACACACTCATACCTATGGGCAATTTAGACTCTCCAATCCGCCTAACCTGCATGTCTTTGGACTGTGGGAGGAAACCGGAGTTCCCGGAGGAAACCCACGCAGACACGGGGAGAACATGCAAACTCCGCACAGAGAGGCCCCGGCCAACGGGGATTCGAACCCAGGACCTCCTTGCTGTGAGGATCAAGCCTTCTCCCAAATCTGAAATGTAATTTCATGAGGTAAGAGAGGAAGAGAGATGGCAGTATATGTACCCCCCCCGCCCCCCCTCCCCAACCTACCGAAACCAGGACGTGACCGCACACTTTCAACACCTGTAGCGCGATCACGCATTCCCATAATAACTTTTACAAACCACACTGCTCACTCCTCACGCTGGGACGACACCCCGGGGCCCTGGGATTATCAGGTCCTCTTTGTGATCTGAGTAGTGTCGAGAGATTGAGCTTCAGAGCTTTCACATCCTAACACAGGAAAAACTGAAATGCAGGGCAGTTCTTCACCGCTCAAAAAGACAGAAGACAGATGCCCTAAAAATACTGAGTGTACAATATCAAAATCCTATCAAATTGCCCTATAAATAACATATTAATGACACTAACACATTTTTGTAAATAATGTCAATCTAATAATTCCAAGGTCTCAAATCGTTTGCTGTGCACACCGGGCCAAAGTCGTTCTGAAGGTCGTCCGCGATGCCTCGACCTCCTCTCCTCTCCCCTCCTCTCCTCTCCTCTCCTCTCCCCTCCTCTCTCCTCCTCTCCCCTCCTCTCCCCTCCCCTCCCCTCCTCTCCTCTCCTCACTGTTTGTTTGCTCCTCTGTGTAATTAAGGCTCTCTGACGGGCGGCGGTTATCGGCGCTGTCCAATCAGAGCGGAGCGTGTGTGTGTGCGCGGCAGGGTCTCCACCATCGGCACACCGCGGAGAGCGCGGCCCGTGGGCATTGGACACCGTGATGGATCAGTAGTCCTGCATCGGCGTGTTGATCCATACTCTCCGGAGTGGCTATCGGCATTTGCCATTCAGACGTTGAGCTCTGAAGTCTTGTAATGCTGATTAGTCAAACGCTCCGGCTCCCAATAATTAATGTTTAACACGGGGGGCCCGTCCTCGGGGGAGGGAAGGTTCCGGTAAATTGCGCAGAGGTGAGTCCGGCCAGCAGTTTAGACGTGAGGGGGGACAGCGCCTCGGGGACCCGGGGGAGGGGGGGGAATCGATGGCGGTGTTAGCGTCAGTTAGCCCCTCTCTCTCTCTCTGTGTTGGCCTGGCCTGTGGCGCTAGCTCTCCTGCTAGCCCGGGGCTAAATCCTCCATTTTAAATATATTTACTGGAAAATCATTGTGCCCAATCAACGACGGAAAGTGCGTTTTGTTTGACAAACTTTATTTCTAGCAATTGCATTGGTTTGGTATTTGCGAGGAACGTTCACATTATTAAAGATTTAAGCCCTGCTGGATAATGGCGATGATAATTGCATGTTTTTCTTCCCATTTACTTCAGCGGAGTTACAATTTACATAATGCCTCTCCACTTATATTCTCTTGGGCCCACAATTTCTTTAGACTGAAAAGTTTATTATTGTGTTTTTCTTGAAGATTTAAAGCTACTGAGTTTGTCCGAGTGATATGTAGTAAACGTACAATATACCTCTGCATACAGCGCATGGTGAAACTCTTACCTCAACAATAATGGGCACATTAAATGTGTGTACTACATGCATGTAGTAGTACAAAATAGTAATAAGGTATTATACACATTATAATTGTTTATTTGTTTATTACAATTTATTTGTTTATTTATGAATATGTGATTTACTGTGTATATTATTTAGTGTTATTCAAAAACATTGTATCCTGGCACATTTGCAACATTTGCACAGTGCTCTGGTTTTATTTTAAATTGTTGGCTGTGTTCATAATTGTGTTGTAGTTAAACAGTGGTTGAATCAATTGGCCTTTATTCTGCAAGTTCTTCTTTGTGAAACACCCCAGACTGACTCAACTGAACAACTGCAATTAACGCCATCATCCCATTTCCTTTTGTGCTGTCTAATTTCCCACGAGCCCATCTGTATTAGCAGGGTCAGCGCTTTTACAAATTTTCACGACACAGACTTTTGTTAAAAAACGCTGTGGCCCTCGCTGAGTTATTTTGATAAAGGCACAACTGAGAATAGAGGAAGAGGAGAAACTTGTGTGCTTTACTCATAATGATGATAATATCCCAGTATTAAAATAGCATTCCACGCTTATATAACTCACCCAGGGGGGTGTTTGAATTAGATGTATTATTTTTCATTTTGATGTTATAAAATATTTAGGGTGCCTAACGCCTGAAAGACACGTTTGACCTTCACGGGAGAAACATAACCAGTTATTACTGTATTTACGTGGCCGTCTTCCCCCTCTCTGGCAGGATTGTAAAATCGTTTAATTACTCAATTAACTGGCAAATATGACCGCGCACCTGACAGGTTTGAATTGATGGATTATTAGAAACGTTTTTTCGTACCACGCAGCCGAGGCCAGCGTTAAAGAGGGGGAGAGCGGCTCCTTTCGCGTTTCACGGCCGGGCTCCGCGTTCGTCACGCGGTGGCGGTTAATGCACGGCGCGAGACCTAAAGGCACGCGAGCGAACGGGAGCCCACGTACACCGCCGTCACGCTGCCGCCTGCCGTCTCCCGGCTCTCCACTTCCCGTACGGACATGCTGAGTCCTCAGTTTCGCCGCTCGCAAAAACGCGCGAACGTTGACAAGCTGTCTCTTGATCACTCCCGGGAAGCTGATAGAACAGTTGATGGTTCGAGTTGATGGCGCGTTTATGCATTTCATCTCCCAGAATGTAAGAAAAACACCACTTGTTTTTAGGCCTTCTTTTATCTGTAAACACGAGGAGAGCCTGGGGGACCGGGAGGCCCTCAGTGACCCTGCGTGATTGGGCTCCACAGTGATTATAGTCCTTTTCCTTCAGCCCCCTGAATATCGAACCGCTGTGAATATCAGTTGTGCCGAATTTTTGTTGCCGTGCAACAGATTCTCAAAGGGCAGCTAGTGTTTCTCCTCGTGCTAATCAGCCATTTCCGTCTGTCGCGTTTGTTTGAAGCGCCCTTCTCCTTGAACCCCTCTTCCCAGAGTTGATGTAATTCTTTTCATAAACACATCCAACATAAATCCTGAACATAAGCGTTTGAGGTATCTATTCACTGTGCTTATGAAACATTAAACTGCAAATATGTCAACAGTTTGAATAGGGTCTCAATGGGGCTTTGGATAAATAAAAGATAAAAAGCAACATTCACCTTTCTACATTGTACTCGGATAACAACTCAAAGTACATTTTCTAACAATGCTTTTACAAATCATAATTTGTGTTAAGTGATCATAAATGCTCAAATGTAATGGAACTAATCCCAAGACTCAAGTTAGTAAGAATATTCACAATTTAACACAGGAAGCAAGCCCTTAATCCTGTGTATTTGTAAGTAAAGCTGAAAAAAGAGACATTACAGGAAATGGCTGTCCAACAATTTATTTGCGTTTCATTTTTGCGATGGTATTCAAGCGTCGTCTGAATGAAAATGATCCGTGTACACGCGCTGACAGGAGATGTTAATGGTGTACATGCTGACAGTGGACCGGCAGACCTTTCAGATGAATAGATCTCCAATACCGTCTGTATTTTCCACCCTCAGCAGTATATTCAGTCTGCCATTCAAATGCTCTTTCCCTGGCGCGGGCTTCTGTCAACATCCGAGCGGATGGCAGTGGAGAACTGCCGTTGCAGGGCTTTTGTGTTTTCGTCTTTTCTGCTGAGTGTACGCTTGCATATATTTCTTCAATGCCTCCATTTTTCTTAAGGTAAAGTGCAGAACAAATGGTGGGTGGATTTATATATCAGATAGTCGTGTATGATGTTTTGGCATTCAATTATATCTTGTTCTCTTAGGAAGAAGATGAAGAAAAAAAAAACTTCAGTGGTTCTTTAATGGATTTTTTTTTTTTTTTTTCGCTGAAACTTTCTACAGCCCTTAGCGTTTTCCGTTTAATCAATAGCAGATATCCCGCCCTGTCATTGACTAATTCTTTGTCTCCGAGGCTGTGTACAGTGCATTCTAATGTTTAATTATTCAGAGGGCAATATCAGCCTCATGGAAATTTCTCTACAGCGTTTCCTGGAAAAGTCAACAGTCTTTAAGTTCACATTGGCATCACAGAACTGAAATGATTTACAGTGTGTCTGATTTATATAACCAGAGGAGTGATATAGGTAAGGCAGACATCTTAATAGCGGGTGTGAAAGCTATGAAATAAGAGCGTTATTCATACGGCAAACTTTAATCTTTTTTAAAAAAAAAGAAATTGTGGTGGAGCCTGCGGTTTTGTTTTTTGGAACTACCTAAAAGACGACTCGCTCGTAATCTGTAAAGTTGGATTTCTGGGCAGGTCGGCGTGCCAGTTGGCAAACCCGGGAAAAAGATTGTGAGCGTGGGCCCCTCTCTGCCGGGTTTGACAGACACCCCGTCAGCGGGAAAGAGCCTCTCCGCTCCGAGGGCTGGACCTCGCTGCCAAACGCAGGGAACGCCGTCCAGCCACTCGGATATGCATAGCCGCCCCAGCTGCATGCTGGGAAGGCTGGAGGCTCGGCCTGTGAAATTCACCTGTGTGCATAATGCATGGGGACGGCCAAAACTCTTTCTCGCACATTTCATCAGATTTCTCTTCCGAGGGGCCCGCGGAGTTATCTCATTATTACTTTATATACGCAGTATTTCTCGGTAATTAGTTGAACACTGTTGCCCTAATTTGGTTTATGATTATAAACTTTTACTTGTACCTGCTTGACTGTGGACTGAGGCAATAAACAAACCATTAGCTCTAATTCACAGCGTGGACACACTGTACTTACTCAGGACTCGGGTTGTTAGTTTTAGTTTTTTGTTTTCATTTGTTTCGTTATTTTGTTAACCTTGCGATTGTAAGACGTGTTTTCTTAAAAAGAGCGCTGCGTACTGTATTAGTGCCTGTGTCTCACAGACAAGGAACTCTGGAATTACGAGCTGAATTATACAGTGCATCCTACCCCTGCCCCTTTTTTTTTCCGGGTTTTGGGAAAAGCAGTCCCCCGGTGGCTATCGTCTTTAGCACTCCGGTTCCCCAGGGCGTTCGCGTTGTAGCGCGTGTCCCTGTATCATCCTCTAATGTTTGAGATAGCGTTTCCTTGCCCCCGTCTCTGCCTGATATTTGCAAATCCAATAAAGCCCACTATCGCGGGGACATGACCGGGAATACATTACTGCGGTTTCGCCGTCTTTGAGCACTTAAGACCTCGCTCGTATTAGAATGTACTTCACTGCAAAGCCTACGCAACATTTATTGACAGACAGTCCTACACATTCCCCTGTCACCCCTCCCCAACCCCTCCCCCCCCCCACTTCTTTCACGGCTGCCTGGTAATGTGAAATCTAACAGAAAATTAGAGGCTCTGTCTGCTACATGGTTACAAACGGCTTGCAGTGTGTAAATCGCTAGGCTAGTCCTACGGCACGGTTAATCTCGACGCAGCACCAGGAAGAGAGTTCTGTTAAAGCGCTCTGTTCCCGCACTGTTTTTTTGAGCAGTAGCCAGCGGCCATGTTGTCAACATAATGTCACACTTCCGCTACAGACTGGAATGAGCAGGGGGCCTGAGTCAGTGCCGCGCAGTTATGAAACCGGCCGAACAAGACTGAAATACAGCGCATTCTCATTTCTACAGTCAGTCTTTCTCAAGGTTTTCATTCCTGCCTCGTCTGTTACTTTGTCCCTTTCTAAATGAATTAATACGTTTTCACCCTTCCCACTGTACATTCAAAATGGACGTTCTGTTCTGTCTTTTCTTTTGGGAACCCAAAATAAAACTAAACCCTTTCTGATGTAATGACTGAGTGCAGACCTCTGCTTCTTTGCCTGATTGCGTCTGATTGGTTGCGTTTTTTGGAGATGACAAACGTGTACCCAGTGTGAAACAGTTGAACTGAAACTACCACTATCTCACAGGGTCTATATCTGCAGCATCCCGCTACTGCACAACAGTGTATAGGACATGCTAAAATTGAGATGTGTAATTAAGGAATTTCAAATTAATTGAGTAATGTGGAAATATTAATTAACGTTAAGCACATGGGAATTTAGTCATGCTGCGAAATCCCAGAAATATTAATAAAAACGCTTCAGAATAGAATTGTCTGACCTAATATTTTAATGGCAAATTCTGTTACATAGAGATTACGCAGCTTTAGTTTTCTTAGTGCCTTAAGTATTGGCTTGTTTTTTGTGTGTGCATTTGTATTATTTCTTTAATTTAAAAAAATTAACCCTTATTTATTTATTTATTTATTCATAATTTTTCCAGGGAAGACAC
Organism: Conger conger; assembly: GCF_963514075.1. NCBI lineage: Eukaryota > Metazoa > Chordata > Actinopteri > Anguilliformes > Congridae > Conger > Conger conger. Next base: position 6,116,825 of record NC_083767.1, read on the forward strand.
ATCTCTCTTACAAGTGAGCCCTGGCCCAGACCAAGGCCAAGTTAACACAGAAGACTTAAAAGGCCAGAATGTCTGGAGAAAACATGACTAAAAGCATCTAAATTCTGCCATCAGGTCTAAAATCATTCACTTAAAATGATCTACCATTAAATATTACGCATCTTAGAATGTCCTGAAAAAGTAAGTTGAAATGTTTTTTTTTTTTCAAGACCCTTTTGGCAACCCTTATATCTTACACGCGGCTGGGTTTCATAACAAACTAGCTCATTATCCTGGGAGATATTATTTCCCGCGTTCTTGTGAAGTGCTCCTGTACTTAAACGACTCACTCGCACTGAGACTTATGCCCAGTGGAATCTGTAAGTAAGCAGAGAGCGGGGAGATGCTCGCTGCAGTTTGACGGACAGGCAGTCGGGCCCTTTGAAGCACAGGGGAAGGTTAAAAGGGCGAGCGCGGGGTTGCTGGATAACTCACCGAACAGCGGTTTGCTCCATTAACGGCTTTGAGCCCCATTATGCGATAATGGCGGATCCGTTTCCTTTCTGCTGGAATAAGTGGCCGAGGCTGTCGATGTTTCTCCCTCCTTGATATCGAGGCCGTGATTAGTCACGCCTGGGAGTCCAACACCACAGGACACTGCTGGATTCGGCAGGCCTGGAGCTGGGTATCTTTTATAGGGGTGACATTGGCTCAGGCGGTAAGAGCAGTCGTCTGGCAGTCGGGAGGGTTGTCGGTTCGATCCCACCCTGGGCTGTGTCGAAGTGTCCCTGAGCAAGACGCCTGACCCCCAAAATGCTCCTGACGAGCTGGTCGGTGCCTTGCTTGGCAGCCAGTCACCGTTGGTGTGCGAGTGTGTGTATGAACGCGTGAATGAGAAGCACCAATTGTACAGCGCTTTGAATAAAGGTGCTATATAAATGCCAACCATTTACCATTTTACATTAACCATGGTTATCTTTGCATGAGGATCTCCCATGCAGCGACACACTAGGAACCCACAGGCAGGGGTGAAGGACGTTTTCAGGCTGGTCTTAGGTCCATTGTACTGTAGACCAAAGCAAATTTCTTACTACAACCCCCCTCCCCCCCACCCCCCACCTTGGGGCCCTAGGTAGTCAGTTCCCTCCACTGTGACCCCCCTACCCTCAAGTCACCAGATTGAGCAGAACATCTCTCCTCTGTTATGCGCTAGATCTACTGTAGCACTGTGTGGCACAGGTTGTGTGGAGGGTAGCCACTGGCTTGCTGATGTGTTGTAATTGTAATTCATCAGTAGCATGGATGGCCACGCTGCGCCAAATGCTGTCTGTTTCTCTAGAAAATTAATGTACACCCATAAATTCTATGTTCTCCGGTACAGTGATGATAAATAGATGTTTGTTGCTTAATAGAACTTTTTCTGCGTTTGCTCAATGACACCTCAAACTTCACCAGAACTTCAAAGTGTCACAAATCAAACAAATTATATCTTTAAGAGCTGCTCGTCAAACTCTGGTGTGACTGAGTTGTCACGTTGCAAATTTACAACTCATTTCCCAAGGAAACAACTCTCAGTCTCTGTGTTTATGTCAGCAAAGCTGTGGACTGCCTACCCTCTCCTGACCTCCTGTCACCCGTCCACCCTTTTGCTACGACTGTATACGGCCATTTACTCAGAAATACACTGTTATGCAATTCATAAAAGTCGCTTCAAAGATATTTTTTATGTATACGTAGTAAATGTTGCTTAATAATAAAACTCTGGTTATTGGTTATATTCAGATACAGTATATCAGTATATCCTGATGCCAATGCTGCAATATTTGCTATATATTTCTGTATATTTTGTAATACATTTCTCAGTACAAATTTTCATGTTGTTTTTATCAAGTAGCAGCTTCTTGTTTCACAGATATTATTGGCATGTATAGTAAAATGATAAACCTTCCATGCAGCCTTCCATTCTCACAAAAAATGACAAATCAAGAATGAAATATTGGATCTCCCTATATGGAAAAATATATATTTGTTGCAGACGGGCTACTCAACTCATTTCATTACTGGATTGAACAGAACCAGCACAACATTATAAGTGATTTCAGGCGGTGACCTTATTTCCTCCTCTGTACTTACGTTCAACTTGAATAAGAGACCAGACTCCGCTAAAGTACTTCAGGAAATTGATACCGGTGCTGGGCAGCGTGCCTGTTATGAATATTAGGGAGACATTTTTCACGGCGCAGTCAGCTCAGACTGACGGGAATGCCGTGTTCTGTATGGAGTCGCGGCTGATGCGCTCATGCTTCTCAGAAAGATGTCGCGTAGTCAAACGCGAAGCCCCATTTCAGAGAGCGAACGTTCGCATTCAAATGGAGTCCTTCAAGTATTTCCGCGGATTGAACGCTAATGGCGTGTCAGATGTTGATTTGGTGTTATGTATGTACGGTGGAGAGGAGCTAGATCTCAGTTGGACTGACGCGCCCGGCTTTTCATTCGTAAAACTGATGGAGTGGGGCGGGCGGGAGATATCTGAGAGGTATGCTAATATATAGCCGGGATTTTGACTTTCACAGAAAAAAAAAAGTTGAAGGTTGGATGAGTGATATTTCCAAAGACTGGCTGCCTCCTCGTCGGATGGTTTTCGGAAAGCCAATTCATGACAGGAAACATTAGGCCACCGCAGATCGCTAGATCCTGTTCTCAAGGTGTCAGAAGAATGGATTGATCATACGCTACCGGAGGTGTAGCACTGTAGCTCGGGACAGTAAAATGGCTGAAAATAACAGTACCAACGACAGCTCTGACAGGTAACTGAGAATGAAACATTTTAACAGCAGGGGCTATGCTATGCTTTACGAATGAAACCCGGGAAGTTTTTAACACTAGTCCACTCCCTCTCAGCATACAAACTCCACAGTTTTACAGAGTTTATTTGCTAATCCTTACCGATATTAATCCTGGTGAGGTTATTGAAAAGGAGAAAGTATTGCACACGAACTCAGCAAGCAGTGTCCTGCTTCTTCTTCAGATATAATTAGCTAGATAGTTATTTTTGTTTGTCTCCAATATCGGTGGCTCCTTAATTTATGTGCAATTTGCTTTTAATTAGAGTTCAATATAATTAGAATAACAACATCAATGCATATTCAATACACACAATTTATATGCAATTACAAAACCTATTAAAATATAATTAGAGAACTTCTTAGTGCAAAATCCATTTGTAAAAAAGTGCACTGTTTAAGTGTGTTTCAGTGACGTGTCGTGAACATCTTAACGAATACAAAGCTAACCCTGCATATCCCTTGCAGCAAGGAACTCAAAGAATGCAACAATGTCTTCTGGTCAGACGTATATAATTCCTCAATCACTCCATATAAAAGCATTACTTTGATTGCAGATACAAATGAAAACATACTTTTAGGCTGAAATAAGCCAACCGCAGGAGATGCAATCAATAAGCAATCAATAATCTCATTTATTTTAATTTAGGGGGGGAGCACACATCTTCACACACTGCTGTCATTTTCAGTTATTCTCTGAAACCCTTTTCACAGCTTTTTATGTTGGTAACACCGTTTAGGTCAGGGATACCTTGGATTTATTCCAAACATGCTGCTACTAATCAGGGTCCTTAGCAAAGACTCTAGTGGTTGATTAGTAGAAGCAGGTGTGTAGCTGCTTGTTTGGAACAAAAGCCTGCACCCACACTGACCCTTTCTGGGTAAATGGTTGGCATTTACAGTATATAGGGCCTTTATCCAAAGCACTGAACAATTGATGCTTCTCATTCACCCATTAATACACACACTCACACACTGACGGCTATTGGATGCCATGCGAGGCAAAGCATTTTGGGGGTTAAGTGTCTTGCTCAGGGACATTTTCAACACACCCTGGGTGGGACGGAACCGGCAACCCTCCGACTGCTCTTACCGCCTGAGCCAATGTCACAATGTTGAGTGTCCCTGGTTTCGGTCAACAGTGGCGGATAGGGCTCTCTTGTGTTGGGGAAAGCTATTCTCTTCTCCGGGTTTGGGCTTTTGGGATAGAACGGCTCCCCGCTGGTGTGTGGCATAACCTTGAGCTCCTGCAGCGTGGCCTTTTGGTCCTGTCCCCTCCCTGCTCCTCTGCCATCTGTAATAAATCAAAACGTCCCCCCCGCGTTTTCAGAACGAATCAGCACTTTGGGGTACTGATTGAATTTTATCTTGATTTCATAAAACATTTAGACAAACCAATTAATGGGACACCCCTCCAAGGCCACCGGCGCTTAATCCATCATGTTGTCATTGGTGTAAAATCGGAATGACACTTATTTAGTCGATGCGTTGACGCATTTGCAATCTTGTACAATAAAGCGGAATGTGATTAGAGTGTGTGTGTGCGTTGGGCTGCTGATTCCTGTAAGCAAACATTATGCAGCGCCTCTCCATTTCAATAACCCCCTTATCTCACACCTGACACAACCGCAGTACCATTTATAGCGTAACGGATTCTGATGTGCTTGCTTTTAAAGCCTTTTTTTCCCCCCGCCTTCATTTCCTTCATATAAAGGTCAAGTTTTACATCTTGCTTGGAGCCTTTTATTATTTACTTAAATATTGTATCAACTTCTGATGATGTAATATATCTGTCACACTTTCTTATTAGGACAGTTAACGGCAGTCTCATTGTGTTGCATTAATGTTCTGAAATGACTGGTTGGGATTATTTTACGTGTTTTCTCCATCTTAATCTTGATCGCTGAGATGAGTGCAATCAATGTCCACTATTTCTCCCTCCTTAGATGTGTGCTGGACATCCGTCTTCTTAATACTCATTTAATGAAGTGAGATCGAGTCTATCTGAGAATTTGCCTTGCACTGAGTCCTATATTTATCAGCAAATCTTGTTCAGTCTTGTTCTCTTCCCTTCCCTGCGAAGCAGCTACTTTTAAACATATAATAATAGTCATAGAGGGATTTTTGAATGCCAGTTAAACTATACAGCAAAGAGCAAACGCATTTATTAATATTTGTTTAATTTTTGCCACAAATGAGAACAGGGGTAAAATTCACACAGAACGTGAAGTATTCTGACGATTCCATGCACTTTTTATCCGTACTTTTATCTCTCCCACAAGTCCACAAACTGATACTGGATAGGGGCTAATATATGTTTGGTCTTGATATAGAAGCTAATATATGTTTGGTCTGGACAGAGGCGAATATATGCTTGTTCTGACTCTGGACAGGAGCTAATATACGTTTGTCCTTTCTCCTCTGGCAGGCTCGGACCGCACTGCCTCTCTTTGTGTTTTAGGCAGAGCCCCTAATTAGGTCCAGGTCCGTTCCAGCGGTAAACGGCTCTTTAGTGCCATTCTTTAATCAGAATAAATCCTCCGCCCTATTCAGGGCCCGGCGCTTTGCTATCGATTCGCACAAGACCCATCCATTATTAATCAAGTGTTTTGCCTTTTTCTAAATATACTGTTACTGCATCTGTCCAGCGTCGTCCCGAAGGGCAAACTGGCTCATATTCCCAAATAAAGATGTTTATGGAGCTATCCGATCCCCCCTACTGCTCAGTACATGAATTCAGACCTCCTTTATTTCAGAACAGGGACATTTATTATGTGTGTCTTTGCTAAACAAAGACCGAACTCGATACAGAATCCGTGTTCCGGGCTAAGTTGACATTCATCTCCAGTTGTGTTGTGTTGTCAAGGTGCCGGTGTCCTTTCAGAACAAATAAAAAAGTATCAAAACTTTAGAAGACATGAAGCTTGAGGGGTGCAAGGTTATTCTTGCTTTGTTTCTGTTCTAGCTTAATATCGGCAGCCATTTTAGATCCAAGTAACCAGATGAGGTGAGTAAGCTTTAAGCTGTAATCACCTACCTGCTTTAATGGACCATTTAGGTCCTAAGTGAAGGCCCAACCACACCAATAACTACAACTATTATGATTATAGATATGTTGTGGATGGCGGAGACCACACCACAACTATAACGACAATGACTGAGACTGAGACAAATGATATTGTTGGGATCACTTTCAGAGTAATATTTTCCAGCTGCATGAATGACAAAACACTCAAAATCCATCCAGATTTTCAGGACATCACTTTAAACATGGCTGGTGACATAGGTGAGTGACATTCTCAGAACGTTATCATTGAACTGTGCGGATTCTCATATCGTTATCGTTATATTTCTTGTTATAGTCAAAGATTTCTTGGTGTAGACAAGCCTTAACCATGAAAAGCAGGGTAACCTACAGCTGACCATGACCATGGCAGTTGAGTAGCAAAATATTAACATTTTGGAGCAGCGTAGATGGGGGAAAAAATGACACTTCTGCTGAAGAGGCCATTTCCGTCTGTTGCTCACATACACACACACACACACACACACACACTAACCATTTTAATGCTGGTGTGTACAAGGCCTGAATATCTCAAGAGTCGACACAGAAGACGGATCAGATTTTCTCAATAAAGTTGAGGCTAGCATGTATGCTAGCAGACCTTGAGGACCTTTTTGTCCGTGTTATTCCATTACTGCCCTGCGGCCTTCCAGAAGGACGATCATCCAGCTGCTAGGAAACCAGTCTTACATATCAAAGACTCAGCCGAATGCTCAAAATATCATCTGCTCACAAGTACTGTGCATGAAAGCACTGAATCATCAGCTGTCAGTGTGCTGCTATTGAGTGAACATGTTCAATGCTCATTACACATTTCAGATGTTTAGATGGTGAACAGCAATTATCTATAATTATATATTAATTGGCAGGAACGCTTGAAAGGTTATTTAATAACTGACAGTTGTTGTAAAATGCGTGTCGACTGGTGTGATTCACATGGAATATGTGGACACATCACAGTTCAACAAGGCCTCCTTTTGTGGTTCTGACCCAACTGGACCCACTTACAGATTAAGCATCCATTTTGAGAACTGTGGATTCGGAACCAAAATTAGTGGAGGGAGTGTATGAGGAAGGTTCTAGAATGAATCCGTAGTCCACTAGGCTGAGCTGGTGTGTGTGTGTTTTATTGGGTCCCTGAAAGGTATTAAATTTCTAATTTGAGTCCTGATAGTAAAGTATTTCTAATTTGTGTCCCGATATTAAAAAGTTTTTAAGAACCACTGCTCTGCTCAGTGGTATAGAAGCGTAGACACTTCGCATCAATCATAATCCGGAGAAAGTTTATTTATGTGTACAGGGAATTAAAAATATGAGAAAGAAGTAGGAGTGAGAAATATAATATCACTCATGCAAAATGCCACGGCCCGTGGAGGCTGGCCGTTAAAATGTGAACTCGTAAAAACGATCAGACCCGTCTCGTCTTGCAGGTGGACTCGGCTGAGAACGCGCAGGAACTTACAGGAATAATCGTTAGAATATCAGCTTTATGGGTCTAATGAAAATGAGCTTGCACAATAATACCCCGGACACAAATATACTTTTTATTGACTGGCAGTAAAGTGTCACTTTATGACACGAGATTGGGCTGTGGCTTTCTGCGAAGCGCTTCCTCACTGCGTTGTGGGCGGAGGCAGTGGATAATCACAGGCTTAGTGATGTCTCAGGGCCCGTTAGCCTCAGAGAGTAAAGGCGGTTTAAAGGCACTGTACACCGTGTGTACCTTCTGTATTTCTCTACACCAGTAAAGAAAGGGAGGGTGTTTATATACCTATGGGTGCGGCAGATGTTTCTGTTTTTTACTCTGAGGAAGACGTTGTTTGACGTTGAAATGTCAGTCTCCCCTTTCCATTAAATAGAGTGCATTACCCTGAGATCAGTGTGTTCTACTGTCTCTTACTTCAGACTAGTCCCTGTGAAGTTTGATGAGTCTCATGTAACCAATACATAAATATTTGCATATTCTAGGCGATATGCATGGCACCATGGTGTTCATTTCTTCTCTTCTATGTTCTGCAAATTCATATCAGTTATGTGCTGTGACCTGTATAGAAATATAATCTATAATCTATAATATAATAATCACAAGGCATTACATCTGGAATAAATGGTAGTAATCATAATAATCATTAAGAGTTTTGACTTTGTAGCACAGGTTTAGAAGTCGTAAGCTGCTAAAATCACAGAAAAAAAGTATGTGTTTATGATTTATGACCAGGTCTTTAATCTCAGAAGGTCCTTTGATCTTCGACTTCTTCACCTGGCTCTGAAAGTACTTTCATGTGCACATAAATCTTATCTGAGAAGTTCTGTGCCAAAGTAGCTCCAAACTTTACTGTACTTCCAACAGATAGTCGCACAATAATGAGCAATTGTCCTAAGCATTGCCTCACAATAACATACACATCCAAGCATTTTTGGTTTACTTGTTTGGTTGGTTGGGCATTATGCTCATGAAAATGAATGGAAATTCTAGGCCAATTCATTTGGCTTTAATTGCCAAAAAAACAAAGCAGTTTTCTATCCAAGGCCAAATGCTGATTCAATCCAGTGGTCAATCACATTAGATCTTTTTTTTGTCTGGATGGTTCATGGCAAGCTCATTGTTTTTGATGTTCCACGCCTGTCCACTCCAAGAATGATAACTATAACGACAACGCCGGTGATGAACGATATCGCTGGAATCACTTACAGTTTCACTTTTGTCCACCTGCATGAATGATGAAACACTGACGGGCAATCAAAATCCAAAATCCGAATTCACGGGACGTCACGTTAAAAATGGCAGATGACATCGCCAACATCGAGACTATTTACAGTTAGTTTCAATTGAACCTTCTCATTCATCAGTGTGGGTGCTCACATCGTCATTGTTATGGCTATCGTTGTGGGTGGGCCTTTAGAAAAGTCTAAACTTGTAAACCTTGAAACTCACTAAGGCTTGTCCCGGTTTTGTTTTGTCACGCGTTTCTCAGCACACCACGGTGAATATTGTTGCAAAAAGGAGGATTATGTTATTGCT